>NC_091352.1:23964110-23976610 GCF_038502225.1 Cherax quadricarinatus | reverse complement strand
CAGGGTCCTGAACGATTCCTTATTAAGATGTCGGAATGCTGTTCTGAGGTTTGCTAGGCGCCTATATGCTGCAGCAGTTATTTGGTTGATGTGCGCTTCAGGAGATGTGCCTGGTGTTATACTCACCCCAAGATCTTTTTCCTTGAGTGAGGTTTGTAGTCTCTGACCCCTAGACTGTACTCCGTCTGCGGCCTTCTTTGCCCTTCCCCAATCTTCATGACTTTGCACTTGGTGGGATTGAACTCCAGGAGCCAATTGCTGGACCAGGTCTGCAGCCTGTCCAGATCCCTTTGTAGTTCTGCCTGGTCTTCGATCGAGTGAATTCTTCTCATCAACTTCACGTCATCTGCAAACAGGGACACCTCAGAGTCTATTCCTTCCGTCATGTCGTTCACAAATACCAGAAACAGCACTGGTCCTAGGACTGACCCCTGCGGGACCCCGCTGGTCACAGGTGCCCACTCTGACACCTCGCCACGTACCATCACTCGCTGCTGTCTTCCTGACAAGTATTCCCTGATCCATTATAGTGCCTTCCCTCTTATCCCTGCTTGGTCCTCCAGTTTTTGCACCAATCTCTTGTGTGGAACTGTGTCAAACGCCTTCTTGCAGTCCAAGAAAATGCAATCCACCCACCCCTCTCTCTCTTGTCTTACTGCTGTCACCATGTCATAGAACTCCAGTAGGTTTGTGACACAGGATTTCCCGTCCCTGAAACCATGTTGGCTGCTGTTGATGAGATCGTTCCTTTCTAGGTGTTCCACCACTCTTCTCCTGATAATCTTCTCCATGATTTTGCATACTATACATGTCAGTGACACTGGTCTGTAGTTTAATGCTTCATGTCTGTCTCCTTTTTTAAAGATTGGGACTACATTTGCTGTCTTCCATGCCTCAGGCAATCTCCCTGTTTCGATAGATGTATTGAATATTGTTGTTAGGGGTACACATAGCGCCTCTGCTCCCTCACTCAATACCCATGGGGAGATGTTATCTGGCCCCATTGCCTTTGAGGTATCTAGCTCACTCAGAAGCCTCTTCACTTCTTCTTCGGTTGTGTGCACTGTGTCCAGCACTTGGTGGTGTGCCCCACCTCTCCGTCTTTCTGGAGTCCCTTCTGTCTCCTATGTGAACACTTCTTTGAATCTCTTGTTGAGTTCTTCACATACTTCACGGTCATTTCTTGTTGTCTCTCCTCCTTCCTTCCTTAGCCTGATTACCTGGTCCTTGACTGTTGTTTTCCTCCTGATGTGGCTGTACAACAGTTTCGGGTCAGATTTGGCTTTCGCTGCTATGTCATTTTCATATTGTCTTTGGGCCTCCCTTCTTATCTGTGCATATTCGTTTCTGGCTCTACGACTGTTCTCCTTATTCTCCTGGGTCCTTTGCCTTCTATATTTCTTCCATTCCCTAGCACACTTGGTTTTTGCCTCCCTGCACCTTTGGGTAAACCATGGGCTCATCCTGGATTTTTCATTATTCCTGTTACCCTTGGGTACAAACCTCTCCTCAGCCTCCTTGCATTTTGTTGCTACATATTCCATCATCTCATTAACTGGCTTCCCTGCCAGTTCTCTGTCCCACTGAACCCCGTTCAGGTAGTTCCTCATTCCTGTGTAGTCCCCTTTCTTGTAGTTTGGCTTCATTCGTCCTGGCCTTCCTGCTTCTCCCTCCACTTGTAGCTCTACTGTGTATTCGAAGCTTAAAACCACATGGTCACTGGCCCCAAGGGGTCTTTCATATGTGATGTCCTCGATATCTGCACTACTCAAGGTGAATACTAAGTCCAGCCTTGCTGGTTCATCCTCTCCTCTCTCTCTTGTAGTGTCCCTTACGTGTTGGCACATGAAGTTTTCCAGTACCACCTCCATCATCTTAGCCCTCCATGTATCTTGGCCCCCATGTGGGTCCAAGTTCTCCCAATTGATCTCCTTGTGGTTAAAGTCACCCATGATCAGGAGCTTTGCCCTGCATGCATAAGCTCTTCTGGCCACTCTAGCCAGTGTGTCAACCATCGCTCTATTGCTCTCGTCGTACTCTTGCCTTGGCCTCCTGCTGTTCTGTGGTGGGTTATACATCACTGCTATTACCACCTTGGGACCTTCAGAGTGAAGTGTTCCCGCTATGTAATCACTTTCTTCTCCGCTGTCTCCTCTCTCCAGCTCATCAAAATTCCAGCGATTTTTGATCAGCAACGCCACTCCTCCACCCCCCTGTTCCCTCTGTCTTTCCTCAGGATTTGGTATCCCGTTGGAAAGATGGCATCTGTTATCATACCTGTAAGCTTGGTTTCTGTGAGAGCTATGATGTCCGGTGATGCCTCTTTGATTCTTTCATGTCACTCCTCCCACTTATTTGTTATTCCATCAGCGTTTGTGTACCATACCTTCAGTTTCCTTTCCAACACTGTCGTTTGGGGGGCCTGTGAGGGTGGGAGACCTGGTAGCATACTGTGGGATTCTATAGCTCGGTGTTGGGTGGAGGCTGTGGGTATGGATTGTAGTGTGTGTTGGGATGGTGTGATAGGTTGTATGGTTCTGAGAATAGTTGTGTGTGTGCTTGCCCTTGCTGTTCTGTTCTGCTCTGAGTGACCTCTGCTGGTTCCATCCTTGTCTCTTTTCCTAGCTCCTTTCGCTTTTTTGTCCTCTCCCTCAGCTGCTGTCGTTCTGATTGTGTTCTGTCTCTGTCTAGGAACACCCTCTTGTACTCTTCCGAGTATTTCAATCGTGGTTTCTCTTGGAGGATCCTGTTCCGCACTGTTTCCTTCCTGAGAATCAGCTTGATTGGTCGGTTTCTCCCCTTCGAGTACCTCCCTATTCTCTGAAAATTTACAATTTCGTTCATCTCTTCACCTATTTCCGTGATGATTTTCTCAATCTCCTTTCTTTCTTCCTGCTGCCTTTCAGTGTGTGCCCTTTCCTCTCTCTCCTGAAGCCCATGGATAAACACTGATTTTGCCCTTTCCTCCTCCCATTGCCTCACCCTCTGTGACTCTGGATCCTGCCTGTATGTGGTCAGTTTCTCCCTTGATTTTTCCAGTGCCTCTTGATAACATTGTTGTGCCTCAGCATTCGACCTATCACCCTCTCCATCTGCAACCAGCTGTTCTTCCCTTTCACACCATGGCCCTCCTTGGCAGGCTGATATGACCTTAGCATAATTCATAATTCCTTCCTTCCTGTTCGGCCTCACAGCTTCATATGCTGTGTCTTCTCTGGTCACTGCCCCTGTAACTCGTTTCAGCATTTTTATCTCAACTTCTAGGACCCTTATCTTGGCTACTGCAGTTTCGACTTGTGCCTCCCAAATCTTTGTCTCCTTCTCCAACCTCTTTTCCAATTTCACAGAGAGCTCTTTCTCCATTTTTTCAGAAAGCTCTCCTAATTTTCTCTCCCACTCTTGTTCCATCCTTTTCCACTGCTCCTCCATCCACCCCTCCCTACCAGAACCATTCTCATCTGATCCTTGGTTCCTGTGAGTCCCCACCATTTTTTTTTTTTTTTGGTGAGAGAAGAGAGAAGGGAAAGGTAGTAGGAGAGAGTGAGGGGAAGAGTGAGAAGGGAAAGGGGAGAGAGAGTGTGAGAGGGGAAAAGAGAAAGAAGGGAAGGGAAGGAGAGGGGGAGAGTGAGAAGGGAAAAATGGGGAAGAGATGGAGAGAGAGAGAGAGAGAGAGAGAGAGAGAGAGAGAGAGAGAGAGAGAGAGAGAGAGAGAGAGAGAGAGAGAGAGAGAGAGAAGGGAAGAGAAAGAGAGAGGGGATAGTGAGGAAGGAAAAGGAAGAGAGAATGAGAGTGAGAGTAGAGAGAGAGGGGGAGAGAGAGAGAAGGGAAGGGTAGGAGATGGGGAGAGTGAAGAAGGGGAAAATGGGGAAGAGAAGAGAGCAAGAGAGAGAGAGAGAGAGAGAGAGAGAGAGAGAGAGAGAGAGAGAGAGAGAGAGAGGAGGGAGAGAGGGAGAGGGAGAGAGATGCAGGAGAGAGAGAGAGAGAGAGAGAGAGAGAGAGAGAGAGAGAGAGAGAGAGAGAGAGAGAGAGAGAGAGAGAGAGAGAGAGAGAGAGAGAGAGAGAGAGAGAGAGAGAGAGAGAGAGGGAGAGGGAGAGAGGGAGAGAAGGAGGGAGAGAGAGGGAGAGCAAAGAGGGGAGGGGGAGAGAGAGGGGGAGAGAGGGGTAGAAGGGGGAAAGAGGGGGGAGATGGAAGAGTGAGAGGGGAGAGAGAGGCTAGGGGGAGAAAGAGGGGAGAGATAATGGGAGGGGAGAGATGTTAGAGGGGGAGAGATGTTAGAGGGGGGGAGGTGTTAGAGGGAAGAGATGTTAGAGAGGAGAGATGGGAGAGGGAAGAGAGAGAGATACAAGCCTGGAGCTACAGGAGGAAGATTCAGAAGTCCTACCTCAGGGACTCCTGTCCAAAGATCAAGACTGCCCTCTTGGGCTGTGTTGTAAAGTTGCAGCTAAGATAATCCATCACAGGGAAGCACTTCATGAGCTCCTCAAATCATTAGATAACCTCCAAGCTATTGTAGAAGGTCAGTGCAAGCCTACATCAAGTGACGTAAGCTGCTCAGCTGATGGTGACACTATTGACAAAGACTGGAAGTCCCACACACTTCCTCTGACCACCACAGAGGGAGAGGGAGAGAGGGAGGGAGAGAGAGAGAGAGAAGGCAAAGAGAGGGGGAGAGAGAGGGGGGAGAGGGGGAGAAGGGGGAAAGAGGGGGAGATGGAAGAGTGAGAGGGGAGGGAGAGGCTAGGGGGAGAGAGAGGCTAGGGGGAGAAAGAGGGGAGAGATAATGGGAGGGGAGAGATGTTAGAGGGGGAGAGATGTTCTCAGGGGTAAATAACTGGTGGAATTCTGTCATCGCTAAGGTCCCACAGACTGACAGAGTTCAAAACACTACCTTTGGGAATTCTAACACAATTCCTCTGACCACCACAGAGGGAACAAATCCTCTTCCCAGCAACGAGGGAAGCCTTGGATCTGTTAATTCTCCTACACCTGACATCTCTGCTTCAGCCACTGCCAGTCCACTTGACAGTGCACATACCATCTCTGATCCTACACCTGTCAGCACACCTGCCAACACTATTCCAGAAGCTGGTAACAGTGCTTCATCAGCAAGTTCTGAGCCAGGAGTTTCTCCACCAGAGATTAGTGCAGTTAATGATCAGGGAACTATCACTGCACCTGATCACCTACTGCGCCAAAGTACGAACAGCAGGGAAACATCTGTCAGAACTGGTAGAGGACGGGGCAGAGGACGTGGAAGAGGACGTGGAGGAGGAAGACATCTACAGCCATCTCACCCTCCACTAACACATTTCCAGCGGCAGAATCTGAGGACAAATCTGCAAAACACAGGAGGTGCAACAAATCCTAGTCCACCCTCCCAGGCACCTAGGCTGTGATCTCGCTGTCACCGGAAGGGGCACACTGCCTACAACTGCCTGCGAGATACCAGGTGTAATTACTGCTACAAGAAAGGACATCAGGAGGGCCAGTGTCGGAAGAAAAATGAACTTGACAGACAGGGCCACCTGTTTAGAGACCTGTTCTCAGAACAAACCAGCAGGATCTCTGAATTGGTGAACAAACTCACACGTCACCCACTTAGCTACTCCTATCCCAGCCCAGCAGGTGGTATTGTGCCTTATACAAGACCACAGACCTACATCCCTGCAGCTGCCTCAGTACCCTACCTCTCTCAAGGGCAGGCACCTTACATTCCCTACACACCCACCACCTCAAGCTGACCACTTCATCATGAGGAGCCAGTCTATCAGCATCCTGTCGGCCAACATTAGAGGTTTCATTACTAATGTTGGAGAGCTCACACATAGTTTTGTGAACACTCGACGTCCCGACATGATAGCTGTTGTTGAAACATTTTTGGATGACAGGACTCCAGAAAATATTGCAAGAATTGCTGGCTACACCTCATGGATGAGAAGAGACAGGCAAGGGCAAGGAGGAGGTGTTGCTGTGTGCTTCTCTAAAAGTGTTCATGCCCAGCACATTGATGTTGCCACCCCTACACATCTTGAAATGATGTTCTTCAAGCTCTGTATAAACACTAGTACTTCTGTACTAGCAAGTGCAATGTACAGACCTCAGTGGCAACACGCAGACCCTATCAACTTCCTAATGGAAAATATTGACTCCCTTCTGCTACAACACAACTGTCAACATATTATAATTGTTGGTGACCTCAACCAGCACCTTATACAGAGGGACTTTGATGACCTTCTTGCAGTGTTTGACATGAGAAACTTTGTTGATTTCACTACTCATATCTCTGGCTCCTCCCTTGACCCAGTAGTGAGTGATCTGGCAGAAGGCATAGTCACTTGTCAACCCCTCGGCTACGTTGCACCGTCTGACCACAAGGCTGTTTTTACGACACTTAAGATCCCAACAGAACGAGGTGAGGAGTCCACACGCACATCCTGGCTATGGGAAAGAAGTAATTGGCCAGCCCTTTGCTCTGAGCTCGCCACCACCGATTGGAATGCTCTTCTCCAAGGGGATGTGTACAACCAAGTGAAAGCCTTCACTGGACACATCCTTAATCTACAACAAGAACACATTCCTCACAGGCAATATGTGACAAAGCCTACAGATCAGCCTTGGTTTGGCTTTCGTAGTAGAGAGGCTGCTACTGCTAAGTACAAAGCATGGCGAAGGTATAAGAGACATCCTACCACCTATAACAGGAACTTGCACAGGCAAGCCTGTAGGCATATGGGTGACGTTCAAAAGTGGGCCATTGCTAAATGGGAGGTGGACACTAAAAGAAAGCTAGCATCATGTAGGGTAGGCTCCAAAACCTGGTGGTCCCTGGTCAAGGACAGACAAGGTTATCTGCCTGATGAGCTCATTCCACCTCTAAATCGACAGGATGGGACCACCTCTACCAGTAGTCAAGAGAAGGCAGACCTCTTTGCTGAACACTTTGCTAATAAAATGCAAGTTCCTGATCCAGCAAGGGACCCTCCTTGGCTAGCTGCAAGAACTGTGTCAAAACTGTCAGTGGTGACAATAAGGCAGGAGGAGGTGCATTTCCTTCTTAAATCACTTGACCAAGAAAAGGCTGTGGGCCCAGACAAGTTGAGCCCAAGATTGTTGAGAAGATGTGCAGACCAGCTAGCAGCACCTCTAACTCGCATCTTTCAGCACTGCCTAGTACAGTGTAAATGGCCCTCTCTATGGAAAGAGGCAAATGTAGTCCCTGTTCACAAAAAGAAGAGCAGAGCAGAAATCAGCAACTACAGACCAGTGTCACTCCTGTCAATCACTGGTAAGATCCTTGAGACAATAATCTCAAGACAAATGACAGAGTTTTTTGACTACCACTCACTACTTTGTGATCGTCAATATGGCATCAGGAAAGGTTACACTGCTGCTGATCTGTTGTTAAACCTCTCCACTAAGTGGCACCAGTCACTGGATGAATCCAAAGTCAGCTGTGTGGTAGCACTGGACATTGCTGTCGTTTTCGACCGGGTGTGGCACCAGGGCCTCTTAGCAAAACTTCAACCACTGGGAATTGCAGGCTCTGCGCTATGTCTCCTCAGTGATTACTTTCATGGTAGATCTCTAAGTGTAGTTCTCAATGGAACGGAATCAGCAAGACATCCTATTGGGGCAAGTGTTCCACAAGGTAGCGTGCTGGGTCCATTGTTATGGAATGTCTACTTCAACGACCTTCTTCATCTCATCCCAGAATCACATGCATATGCAGACGACTGTACACTGACATTCACTTATCCAAGAGAAGAAATGCCAGCTGCTCTAAGCTACATCAATCACCAGCTGAGAGCTATATCGGCTTGGGGAAATAGATGGCAAGTAACATTTGCACCTGAGAAAACGCAAATGATGATCGTCTCTAGGCACCATGATGGTAATGCTGGTGCAGTAGTAAGGATGAATGGGAGGGTGTTGGCACCTGGAGAAGAAGTTGATATCCTTGGGGTGAAATTTGACTCCAAACTAACCATGAAGAACCATGTTGTGAATCTTGCAAACAAGGCAGCCAGGAAGTTTACAGCACTTCACCGTATCTCGCATTTGCTTGATAGTAGGGGTTGCAAGATCCTGTACGAGGCGCAAGTACGCTCACACCTTGAGTATGCTCCACTTTCTTGGTTTGCCTGCCCCCCCCCCCTCTCATCTGCGACTCCTTGACAGAGTAGAGAACAGAGCAAGACGTCTCATCTTTCGCCTGGACCCATCCTGGATAGATCTGTCATTTCAGCAGAGCCTTCAACACAGGAGGGATGTGGGTGGCCTTACTGTTATGTACAAGGCCAATATTGTCAAAATACCACACTTGGATCCACTTCGAGGACAGCGTGAAACAAGCTTTTATGCCACAAGACGGGCAGAAAGCAGCAACTTCACTCTGGCTGTACCCTTCTCCAGAACATCACTCCATCTGAGATCATACATACCCAGGATGACTCGAGTATGGAACACATTCGTAGAGCATAATGATGTCAACGAGATAAAGTCAATTGATCAAATGAAAATGCTGGCCCACAGATGGCTTCAACTTCATCCTGTTCCCTACTTGTATGTCTCATAACAATAAAAATGCTTTCAAATGAGCTGATGTAGGTAACAGCTCTTAACTTGCCAATAAAGTTAGGAATCCTTAACCTGTAAATAACTTGTCAATAAAGCTAGGGATCCTTAACCTTGTCAAACCCTGTGTAAAAAAAAAAAAAAAAAAGAGAGATAGGTAGAGAGTGATAGGTAGAGAGATATAGGTAAAGAGTGAGATAGGTAGAAGGAGTTAGGTCTCTACCTAGGATAGGAAGAGAGGGAGAGAGAGAGAAGGAGGGAGGTTCAGATGTGTGTGTGTGTGTGTTTGTGTGTGTATGTGTGTGTGTGTGTGTGTGTGTGTGTGTGTGTGTGTGTGTGTTTGTGTGTGTGTGTGTGTGTGTGTGTGTGTGTGTGTGTGTGTGTGTGTGTGTGTGTGTGTACGTGTATGTGTGTGTGTGTGTGTGTATGTGTATGTGTATGTGTGTGTGTGTGTGTGTGTGTGTGTGTGTGTGTGTGTGTGTGTATACTCACCTAGTTGTACTCACCTAGTTGAGGTTGCGGAGGTCGAGTCCGAGCTCCTGGCCCCGCCTCTTCACTGATCGCTACTATGTCACTCTCTCTGAGCCGTGAGCTTTATCATACCTCTGCTTAAAGCTATGTATGGATCCTGCCTCCACTATATCGCTTCCCAAACTATTCCACTTACTGACTACTCTGTGGCTGAAGAATTACTTCCTAACACCCCTGTGATTCATCTGTGTCTTCAGCTTCCAACTGTGTCCCTTTGTTACTGTGTCCAATCTCTGGAACATCCTGTCTTTGTCCACCTTGTCAATTCCTCTCAGTATTTTGTATGTCGTTATCATGTCCCCCCTATCTCTCCTGTCCTCCAGTGTCGTCAGGTTGATTTCCCTTAACCTCTCCTCGTAGGACATACCTCTTAGCTCTGGGACTAGTCTTGTTGCAAACCTTTGCACTTTCTCTAGTTTTTTTTCGTGCTCGGCTAGGTGTGGGTTCCAAACTGGTGCCGTATACTCCAATATGGGCCTAACGTACACGGTGTACAGGGTCCTGAATTATTCTTTATTAAGATGTCGGAATGCTGTTCTGAGGTTTGCTAGGCGCCTATATGCTGCAGCAGTTATTTGGTTGATGTGCGCTTCAGGAGATGTGCCTGGTGTAATACTCACCCCAAGATCTTTTTCCTTGAGTGAGGTTTGTAGTCTCTGGCCCCCTAGACTGTACTCCGTCTGCGGTCTTCTTTGCCCTTCCCCAATCTTCATGACTTTGCACTTGGTGGGATTGAACTCTAGGAGCCAATTGCTGGACCAGGTCTGCAGCCTGTCCAGATCCCTTTGTAGTTCTGCCTGGTCTTCGATCGAGTGAATTCTTCTCATCAACTTCACGTCATCTGCAAACAGGGACACCTCAGAGTCTATTCCTTCCGTCATGTCGTTCACAAATACCAGAAACAGCACTGGTCCTAGGACTGACCCCTGTGGGACCCCGCTGGTCACAGGTACCCACTCTCACACCTCGCCACGTACCATGACTCGCTGCTGTCTTCCTGACAAGTATTCCCTGATCGATTGTAGTGCCTTCCCTCTTATCCCTGCTTGGTCCTCCAGTTTTTGCACCAATCTCTTGTGTGGAACTGTGTCAAACGCCTTCTTGCAGTCCAAGAAAATGCAATCCACCCACCCCTCTCTCTCTTGTCTTACTGCTGTCACCATGTCATAGAACTCCAGTAGGTTTGTGACACAGGATTTCCCGTCCGTGAAACCATGTTGGCTGCTGTTGATGAGATCGTTCCTTTCTAGGTGTTCCACCACTCTTCTCCTGATAATCTTTTTTTTTTGTGTGTGTGTGTGTACTCACCTATTTGTGGTTGCACTGGCCCCGCCTCTTCAATGGTCGCTCCTAGGCCACTCTCCCTGAACCATAAGCATTATCATACCTCTGCTTAAAACTATGTATGGATTCTGCCTCCACTACATCGCTTCCCAAACTGTTCCACTTCCTGACTACTCTGTGGCTGAAAAAATACTTCCTAACATCCCTGTGATTCATCTGTGTCTTCAACTTCCAACTGTGTCCCCTTGTTGCAGTGTCTCATCTCTAGAACATCCTGTCTTTGTCCACCTTGTCAATTCCTCTCAGTATTTTGTATGTCGTTGTCATGTCCCCTCTATCTCTCCTGCCCTCCAGTGTCGTCAGGTGTGTACTCACCTATTTGTACTCACCTATTTGTGGTTGCAGGGGTCGAGCCTTAGCTCCTGGCCCCGCCTCTTCACCGGTTGCTACTGGGCCCTGTCTCTCCCCGCTCCATTAGCTTTATCAAACCTCGTCTTAAAACTGTTTATGGTTCCTGCCTCCACTACGTCATTTTCTAGGCTATTCCACTGCCTTACAACCCTATGACTGAAGAAATACTTCCTAATATCTCTCTGACTCATTTGTGTCTTCAACTTCCAATTGTGGCCTCTTGTTTCTGTGTCCCCTCCCTGGAACATCCTGTCTTTGTCCACCTTGTCTATTCCACGCAGTATTTTATATGTCGTTATCATGTCTCCCCTGACCCTCCTGTCCTCCAGTGTCGTCAGGCCGATTTCCCTTAATCTTTCTTCATAGGACATTCCCCTTAGCTCTGGAACTAACCTAGTCGCAAACCTTTGTACTTTCTCTAGTTTCTTGACGTGCTTTATCAAGTGCGGGTTCCAAACAGGTGCTGCATACTCCAGTATGGGCCTCACATACACGGTGTACAGTGTCTTGAACGATTCCTTACTAAGGTTTCGGAATGCTGTTCTCAGGTTTGCCAGACGCCCATATGCTGCAGCAGTTATCTGGTTGATGTGTGCTTCCGGAGACATGCTCGGTGTTATACTCACCCCAAGATCTTTCTCCTTGAGTGAGGTTTGCAGTCTTTGGCCACCTAGCCTATACTCGGTCTGTGGTTTTCTGTGCCCTTCCCCTATCTTCATGACTTTGCATTTGGCAGGATTAAATTCGAGAAGCCATTTGCTGGACCAGGTGTCCAGTCTGTCCAGGTCTCTTTGAAGTCCTGCCTGGTCCTCATCAGATTTAATTCTCCTCATTAACTTCACATCATCTGCAAACAGGGACATTTCTGAGTCTAACCCTTCCATCATGTCGTTCACATATACCAAAAATAGCACTGGTCCTAGGACCGACCCCTGTGGGACCCCGCTCGTCACAGGTGCCCACTGTGATACATCATTACGTACCATGACTCGTTGTTGTCTCCCTGTCAGGTATTCTCTGATCCATTGCAGTGCCCTTCCTGTTATATGCGCCTGATGCTCTAGCTTCTGCACTAATTTCTTGTGAGGAACTGTGTCAAAGGCCTTCTTGCAGTCCAAGAAGATGCAATCAACCCACCCCTGTCTCTCGTGTCTTATTTCTGTTATTTTATCATAAAACTCCAGAAGGTTTGTGACACAGGATTTGCCTTCCATGAATCCGTGCTGGTTGGCATTTATACTCTTGTTCCGTTCCAGGTGCTCCACCACTTTCCTCCTGATAATCTTCTCCATAATTTTGCATACTATACATGTCAATGACACAGGTCTATAGTTTAGTGCCTCTTTTCTGTCTCCTTTTTTAAAAATGGGAACTACATTTGCCGTCTTCCATACCTCAGGTAGTTGCCCAGTTTCCAGGGAAGTGTTGAAGATTGTGGTAAGTGGCACGCACAACATATCTGCTCCCTCTCTAAGGACCCACGGGGAGATGTTGTCCGGTCCCATTGCCTTTGAGGTATCGATGTCCCTTAGCAGTTTCTTCACCTCCTCCTCATCTGTATGTATGTAGTCCAACACTTGTTGGTGTATTCCTTGCTGGTGTCCCCATCTGGTCTGTCCCCCCAGAGTCCTTCCTGTCTCTACTGTAAATACTTCCTTAAATCTCGTGTTGAGCTCCTCACATACCTCTTGATCGTTTC
>NC_091352.1:23904110-23954110 GCF_038502225.1 Cherax quadricarinatus | reverse complement strand
TTTAGTATGTCGTTATCATATCCCCCCAACTCTCGTGTCCTCCAGTGTCGTCAGGTGTGTATATGTGCAAAATTTTAAGTGAAATGGTGTTCAGAAAACCCACCAAGTAACTTCTGTCCATTTTGCATATGATCTCCAGAAGTGTTACTGTATACGACTGCGTAATGCCGGCAAAAGCCTGGTTCTTCCTTCTGGAAGGAACCGGCTGAAGCCTTTAATTCAAAGTGGAAAACAAAAATAATTATAAAATCTTCCCTAGCACAATAAAAACCGAAGTCAGCAATGTCTCAAAATATTTTTAATTTGAAAAAATTGAACATAATTCTAGGAATATTTAGGTGACATTTTGGGTGAGGTTTTACGATTATTTCTTAGCCGAGTTATGGCAGTTTTAATGTTATAAATCATAACATTTTGGATCTTATGCATTTTCAGTTTTTCTGGAGCATTTCTCTTTATATCTATGTAATTATTTGGCTGTGTTTCTTTACGTCTGCTGTCCCTGTTCACCTAGCAGAAAGTAGGTACCTGGGTTTTTGCTGTAAGTACCTGGGTGTTTGCAGTAAGCAGGTACCTTGGTGTTCGCAGTAAGTAGGTACCTGAGTTTTTGCAGTAAGTAGGTACCTGGGTATTCACAATAAGTAAGTGCCTGGGTGTTTGCAGTAAGTAGGTACCTAGGGGTTTGCAGTAAGTAGGTACGTGGTGTTCGCAGAAAGTAGGTACCTGGGTGCTCGCAGTAAGTAGGCACCTGGGTGTTCTCAGTAAATAGGTACCTGGGTGTTCTCAGTAAGTAGGTACCTGGGTGCTCGCAGTATGTAGGTACCTGGGTGTTCTCAGTAAGTAGGTACCTGGGTGCTCACAGTAAGTAGGCACCTGGGTGTTCTCAGTAAATAGGTACCTGGGTGGTCTCAGTAAGTAAGTACCTGGGTGTTCGCAGTAAGTAGGTACCTGAGTGCTCTCAGTAAGTAGGTACCTGGGTGCTCGCAGTAAATAGGTACCTGGGTGTTCTCCGTAAATAGGTACCTGGGTGTTCTCAGTAAGTAGGTACCTGGGTGTTCTCAGTAAGTAGGTACCTGGGTGTTCTCAGTAAGTGCCTGGGTGTTCTCAGTAAGTAGGTACCTGGGTATTCTCAGTAAATAGGTACCTGGGTGTTCTCACTAGGTAGGTACCTGGGTTTTCTCAGTAAGTAGGTACCTGGGTGTTCTCAGTAAGTAGATGCCTGGGTGTTCTTAGTAAGTAGGTACCTGGGTGTTCTCAGTAAGTAGGTACCTGGGTGATCGACGATTATTGTGGGTCGTGCTCTGGGGACAAGATTAACCTAACTTACCAGAAATACACTAACCAGTGGCTTTCTAAATAGTATGTCAACGTTGCCAGCTAGGTCTATAATAGTATGGCAATGTTGCCAGCTAGGTCTATAATAGTATGTCAATGTTGCCAGCTAGGTCTATAAGAGTGTGTCAATGTTGCCAGCTAGGTCTATAATAGTATGTCAATGTTGCCAGCTAGGTCTATAATAGTATGTCAATGTTGCCAGCTAGGTCTATAATAGTGTGTCAATGTTGCCAGCTAGGTCTATAATAGTATGTCAATGTTGCCAGCTAGGTCTATAATAGTGTGTCAATGTTGCCAGCTAGGTCTATAATAGTGTGTTAACGTTGCCAGCTAGGCTTATAATAATATGGCAATGTTGCCAGCTTCGTCTATAATAGTATGGCAATGTTTCCAGCTAGGCCTATAATAGTATGTCAATGTTGCCAGCTAGGTCTATAATAGTATGTCAATGTTGCCAGCGTGGTCTTTAAAAGTATGGCAATGCTGGCAGCTAGGTCTATAATAGTATGTCAATGTTGCCAGCTAGGTCTATAATAGTTTGGCAATGTTGCCAGCTAGGTCTATAATAGTTTGGCAATGTTGCCAGCTAGGTCTAAAATAGTATGGCAATGTTGCCAGCTAGGTCTAAAATAGTATGGCAATGTTGCCAGCTAGGTCTAAAATAGTATGACAATATTGCCAACTAGGTCTAAAATAGTATGGCAATGTTGCCAGCTAGGTCTAAAATAGTATGGCAATGTTGCCAGCTAGGTCTAAAATAGTATGGCAATGTTGCCAGCTAGGTCTATAATAGTTTCGCAATGTTGCCAGCTAGGTCTATAATAGTTTGGCAATGTTGCCAGCTAGGTCTAAAATAGTATGGCAATGTTGCCAGCTAGGTCTAAAATAGTATGGCAATGTTGCCAGCTAGGTCTATAATAGTATGGCAATGTTCCCAGCCATGTCTATAATAGTATGTCAATGTTGCAAGCTAGGTCTATAATAGTATGTCAATGTTGCCAGCGTGGTCTTTAAAAGTATGGCAATGCTGGCAGCTAGGTCTATAATAGTATGTCAATGTTGCCAGCTAGGTCTATAATAGTTTGGCAATGTTGCCAGCTAGGTCTATAATAGTTTGGCAATGTTGCCAGCTAGGTCTAAAATAGTATGGCAATGTTGCCAGCTAGGTCTAAAATAGTATGGCAATGTTGCCAGCTAGGTCTAAAATAGTATGACAATATTGCCAGCTAGGTCTAAAATAGTTTGGCAATGTTGCCAGCTAGGTCTAAAATAGTATGGCAATGTTGCCAGCTAGGTCTAAAATAGTATGGCAATGTTGCCAGCTAGGTCTATAATAGTATGGCAATGTTCCCAGCCATGTCTATAATAGTATGGAAATGTTGCCAGCTAGGTCTAAAATAGTATGGCAATGTTGCCAGCTAGGTCTATAACAATATGGCAACGTTGCCAGCCAGGTCTATAATAGTATGTCAATGTTGCCAGATAGGTCTATAATAGTATGGCAATGTTGCCAGCTACGTCTATAATAGTATGGCAATGTTGCCAGCTAGGTCGTTAATAGTATGGCAATGTTGCCAGCTAAACCTATAATAGTATAATAATGTTGCCAGATAGGTCTATAAAAACATGGCAATGTTGCCAGCTAGGTCTATAATAGAATGGCAATGTTGCCAGCCAAGTCTATAATAGTATACCAATGTTACCAGCAAGGTCTATAATGGTATGGCAGTGTTGCCAGATAGGTCTACAATAGTAGGGCAATGTTGCCAGCTAGGTCTAAAATATAATGGCAATGTTGCCAGGTAGGTCTATAACAATATGGCAACGTTGCCAGCTAGGTCTCTAATAGTATGGCAATGTTGCCAGCTAGGTCTATAATAATATGGCAATGTTGCCAGCTACGTCTATAATAGTACGGTAATGTTGCCAGCTAGGTCGTTAATAGTATGGCAATGTTGCCAGCTAGGTCTAAAATAGTATGGCAATGTTGCCAGCTAGGTCTAAAATATTATGGCAATGTTGCCAGCTAGGTCTATAACAATATGGCAACGTTGCCAGCTAAGTCTATAATAGTATGGCAATGTTGCCAGCTAGGCCTATAATAGTATGACAGTGTTGCCAGCTATGTCTATAATATTATGGCAATGTTGCCAGCTAGGTCTGTAATAGTATGGCAATGTTGCCAGCTAGGTCTATAATAGTGTGGCAATGTTGCCAGCTAGGTCTATAATATTATGGCAATGTTGCCAGCTAGGTCTATAATAGTATGGCAATATTGCCAGCTAGGTCTATAATAGTGTGGCAATGTTGCCAGCTAGGTCTATAATAGTATGTCAATGTTGCCAGCTAGGTCTATAATAGTATGCCAATGTTGACAGCTAGTTCTATAATATTATGGCAATGTTGCCAGCTAGGTCTATAATATTTTGGCAATGTTGCCAGCTAGGTCTATAATATTATGGTAATGTTGCCAGCTAGGTCTATAATAGTATGGCAATGTTGCCAGCTAGGCCTATAATAGTATGCCAGTGTTGCCAGCTAGGTCTTTAATATTATGGCAATGTTGCCAGCTAGGTCTATAATAGTATGGCAATGTTGCCAGCTAGGTCTATAATAGTGTGGCAATGTTGCCAGCTAGGTCTATAATATTATGGCAATGTTGTCAGCTAGGTCTATAATAATATGGCAATATTGCCAGCTAGGTCTATAATAGTGTGGCAATGTTCCCAGCTAGGTCTATAATAGTGTGGCAACGTTGCCAGCTAGGTCTATAATAGTATGTCAATGTTGCCAGCTAGGTCTATATTACTATGGCAATGTTGCCAGCTAGGTCTATATTACTATGGCAATGTTGCCAGCTAGGTATATAATAGTTATATCATAAAATTGTTGAAATAAATATCATTATTATTATTATTATTATTATTATTATTATTATTATTATTATTATTTTTATTATTATTATTATTATTATTATTATTATTATTATTATTATTATTTTTTTTTATTATTATTATTATTTTTATTATTATTATTATTATTATTATTATTATTATTATTATTATTTTTATTATTATTATTATTATTATTATTATTATTATTATTATTATTATTATTATTATTATTATTATTATTATTTTTATTATTATTATTATTATTTTTATTATTATTATTATTATTATTATTATTATTATTATTATTATTATTATTATTATTATTATTATTATTATTATTATTATTATTATTATTATTATTATTAGTATTATTATTATTATTATTATCATCATCATCAACAACAACGATAACTATAAAACAACGAGGCAGAACTGCGAAAGTAATAAAGTTGATGAATAGGAACAGTAAAGTATGTAATATTATTTTTTACTGCTTATTATTATTATTATTAAATATTCTGTGGTATTCTCCCGGCCCGGGCCTTATCCAAGTTGTGGCCCGGCCTTGACTCCCTCTTTAGGGAGTGTCTGAGACCTAAGTCTCCCAAGTGAGGAGGTACAAGTACCTCCTCATCTTTGGGAGCAACTGCCCCCAGGCCTAGCCACAAGGTAGGCCTCTCTGGTCTGCCATCCCCGCCACAAGGGGACTAATGGGAATGACAGT
The DNA here is from genome assembly GCF_038502225.1 of Cherax quadricarinatus. NCBI lineage: Eukaryota > Metazoa > Arthropoda > Malacostraca > Decapoda > Parastacidae > Cherax > Cherax quadricarinatus. The sequence continues at coordinate 23,949,157 of NC_091352.1, read as the reverse complement.
CTTGTGAGCTGCTAGCTCTGGCTCGGGCACCTACCCTACCCTAGACGGGCTGGGCATGGTGTCGATGCTTCACTGCTTCACCTCTCTTAGCTATTTAGGAAAATTGTTAAATATGATTAATACAATTATAAATAATTATGGTTAATTAATATCAAGGCTTAGCAACAAGTGAACCGGTGGCCCGGTGGCTAAAGCTCTCGCTTCACACATGGAGGGCCCGGGTTCGATTCCCGGCGGGTGGAAACATTCGACACGTTTCCTTACACCTGTTGTCCTGTTCACCTAGCAGCAAATAGGTACCTGGGTGTTAGTCGACTGGTGTGGGTCGCATCCTGGGGGACAAGATTAAGGACCCCAATGGAAATAAGTTAGACAGTCCTCGATGACGCACTGACTTTCTTGGGTTATCCTGGGTGGCTAACCCTCCGGGGTTAAAAATCCGAACGAAATCTTATCTTATCTTATCTTAACATCCACATATTTAAATATTCATTAAATTTATTGTATATACTACTAGTGGTAATAATTTATTAAATAATTTGAAAGCGTATTATGGGATATTTACATAAAGCTTTTCGCTAGCGAATTTTGTGGGGATTTTAAGTGGAGCATGAAAAAGAATACAAGAAGAGCACTGTTGGTCTTGGGTTATTTATCTTACGGTTGACAGCTGCGGTTGTTGGGGTCTCCTTCGATGTCAGCTGTCTTACTTCCCACTGAGCTGTAAGATTTACAGACCTTCCTGACACATTTACTGTACCTTCAGGTGATACCGAGACCACGTCTCTTACCTGTATTTGGGCGTTGGTCCACCAATGACAGCTTCGATGGTCTGGCTCATTGTAGCAGGAGCCCTTGATGTTACTAACAATGCAAAGACACAGAGGGAGTATGTAGGTACCACGTGAGGTGAAAGAGCATGAACATTCGGTAGGTACGCAGTGTAAATGGAGGTAAATCATGGTTGCTAAGTGTTGGCATACTTTATTGTTTTCATTAGAATTTTTGCTAATAGTATGTTGTATGTATATATATATATATATATATATATATATATATATATATATATATATATATATATATATATATATATATATATATATATATATATATATATATATATATCAATAACAACACTGCGACTAGCCGAGGAATAGAACCCAAATCGTTTTGGCCCCGCCGCATGGTGAGCTAAAATCACACATGATGCTCTAACCAACAGGACCACACATTCCTACAAGAATCACGCACCCATTAGAGCTGTGTGTTTTACCGCGATCCAAGGATATTTGGCAGTGTGGTTCCTCTGAACTAATTTCATTCTACTTCCCGTTTGGTGTACTAGCCTCACCAGCATTATTTTATATTATTGTAATCACGAACGAGTGGTGTTGAATTAATAACAACACTGCGACTAGCCAAGGATTCGAAGCCATGTCATTCTGGCCCGCCCATGGTGAGCAAAAAACACACATGACACTAACCCGCACCTAGCTCTGCTGGGTGCGTGATTCTTGTATTATTGCATGGTCCTGTGGGTTAGAGCGTCCTGCATGATTTTTGCGTCATGTGTGATTTTCGCAAACCTTTCGTCCGTTTCCGTGCATACTGTTGTCTCGTATTGCATCATCTCATTTACTGCTTTGCTGCCAGTTCTCTGTCCAACTGGACCTCACACAGGAAATTCCTCATGTCTGTAAAGTCCCTTATCTTGTAGTTTGGCTTCATTCTTCCTGCCTCCCTCTCCACTTGTAACTATTATGCATTCGAAGCTTGAGAACCACGTAATCACTAGCTCCAAGGGTCCTTTCATATATGATGTCCTCAATATCTACACTGCTCATGGTGAATACTACGTCCAGTCATGCTGACTCATCTTCTCCCCTCTCCCTGGTAGTGTCCTTAACGTGTTGATGCATGAGGTTTTCCAGTACCACCTCCCACATCTTAGCCCTTCACGTTTCTGGGCCCCCATGTGACTCTAGGTTTTCCAAGTCGATTTCTTTGTGGCTGAAGTAACCCACAACCAGTAGCTTTGCCCTGCCCACATGGGCTCTTCTGATCACTTCAGCCAGTGTGTCAACCATCTCTCTATTACTCTCATGCTATTCTGTAGTGGGTTATACATCACCGCAATCACCACTGTGGGACCTCCCCATTATGTAGTCCCTAGCTTCTTCTCTGTCCCCTCTCTCCAACTCCTCAAAAACCTATTGGTTTTTGATGAGCAGTGCTACTCATCTACCTTCTACCCCCCCTGTTCCCTGTCTTTCCTCAGGCTCTGATATCCAATTGGAAAGATGGAATTTGCTATAATTCCTAACAGCTTGTTTTCTGCGAGGGCCATGATGTCTGTTGATGCCTTTGTGAGTCTTTCGTGCCATTCCTCCTCAGCTGTTGTAATTCTGTCCTTGCTCTGTCACAGTCTAGGAACACCCTCCATTATGTTGGTGATTCCTTTAGGCATAGTTTCTCCTGCAGAATGCAGTCCTACATTGTTTCTTGAGAATCAGTTTGACTGGCCGATTTCTCTCCTTCAGCTTCCTCCCTATTCCCTGAAAATTTATTATCTCAGACATGTCCTCCTCTCCTGTTTGTTTGATGATATTTTCAATATCTTGTTTTTCTTTCCACTGTCTTTCATCATAAATCTTTCCTTCGCTCACCTCAAGCCTTTGAATGAAGATGAACCCCTCCCTCTCCTCCTCCCAATGCTTCTCCCTCTGCATCTCTGGGTCCCATTTAGACATAGCAATGACCTCCTTTAATAGTACCTCCTGGTGGCCAGGTCATGATCCCACATGGGGCCTGTCTCCTCTGCCTGTGCCCCCTCACATATGCCTGCTCCCCTCTCATATACTGCTGCCCCTGTGCCCAACAACATGCCCCACTTCATTCTTTGACTTTTCCTGGAGACCTTTTAGGACCTCAATGTAAGTTTTGTCGTCTTTCTTTCTTCTGGACCCTTTGTTAACCCATAAATGGTCCAAGCAGATCTATGTTCACATGTGTAGTGCTACAAAAGTAGATCTACCTTTTTTTTACATATTTTCAAATGTAACAAAAAAAAGTAGATCAAAGTTTTTTTACACATTTTCAAATGTAAAAAACAAAAAGAAGATCTACTTTTTTTACATACTTTCAATTGTTGAAAAAACGTATATATAAGTTTGGAACGTTTATGGGTTAAACATTGTGGTACCTGCTCCAGATGCCATGGCCCCTACAGTTGTTTGTCATATATCTCATTTCAGCATATTTACTTCATCTTCTAGGACTCGTATCTTTGGTTCTGCAGCTTCAGCTCGTGACTCCCACTTCTCCTTCTCTGCCTCCATCCTCTTCTCCATTCTGGCAGTGTGTGTGTGTGTGTGTTTTTGTGTGTGTGTGTGAGTGAAACCATACTACGAGTTTGCCATGGCCATGCTGGCAGGAGAATCGTCTGTAAAATCTTGCATTTGTGGTCACAGTGGTGCCTAAATATACCTGGTGTATAAATATACCTAGTTGGATGAATTTTATTGTAGCCAGCTGGCCCAATGGCTAGCACATCAATCTAAAGTTTTATGACTCTCTGACCACGGGTTCTATTCCCTCACATGGTATGGATTGTTTGCAATCGTGTCATTATGATTTTATGAGTCGTGTGTGTGTGTGTGTGTGTGTGTGTGTGTGTGTGTGTGTGTGTGTGTGTGTGTGTGTGTGTGTGTGTGTGTGCATGTGCGTGTGTATGTGTGCATACTCAACTATTTGTACTCACCTATTTGTAGTTGCAAGGGCCAAGCCACTGCTCCTGGCCCTACCTCTTCACTGGTCCCTAATAAGTACACTCTCTCAATGCTCCATAAGCTTTATGGCATTTCTTCTTAAAAGTATATGTGGATCCTGCCTCCTCTATTTCACTCTTCAGATTGTTCGACATTCTGACAACTCTGTGACTGAAAAAATACTTTCTAACATTCCTGAGACTTATCTGAGCCTTCAACTTCAAGTTTTGAACCATTGTTCTTGTGCTCCATCTATGAAATATCCTGTCCATATCCACCTTATCAATTCTTCTCAGTATTTTATGTGTCGTTATCATGTCCCACTTTCCTTCCTGTTCTCCAACATTGTCAGGTTGATTTCTCTTAATCTCTCCGTGTAGCAAATACCCCTTAAAAAAATACAAATACCCCTTAGCTAGTCTTCTTGCAAGTCTTTGGACTTTCTATAATTTCATGACTTGCTTGACCAGGTGTGGGCTCAGTACAAGAGCTTCATACTCGAATATTGGCCTCATGTACACGGTGTACAGAGTCTTAAATGATTCCTCACTCAGGTGTCTAAAACGTAATTCTTAGGTTTGCCAGGCACCCATATGCTGCAGCAGTTATTTGTGATAAATGGTTTTAAAACCGATAAGTTGAAAATTGAGACACTTATGCAACATATGGGAATCTCCTTACCCCTCTTTGCTTTGTATTGGACTGAAGGATCCACTGTGAGGTGAAACGTTTCCTTAATAAAGATTCCCATATGTTGCATTAGTGTCTCAATCATCAGGAGTTATTTGGTTGATGTTCGCCTGAGATATGCTCGGTATTATACTCACCCCAAGGTTCTTTTCATTGAGTGATGGTTGCATCATGACCCCTAGCCTGTACTCTGTGATCTCTTTTGACCTTCCGCAATCTACATGACTTTGCAAATGGTGGGGTTAAATTCCAGGAGCCAATTGTCGGGCCAGGCTTGCAGCCTGTCTACTTGAATTCTCCGCATTAGCTTCACATCGTCTGCAATCAGGAATACCTCGGGATCTATCCCTTCCATCATGTCAATCACATACACTAGAAACAGCTCCTTATGGAACGTTGCTTGTCACAGGCTCCCTCTCTAAGACCTCGTCTCGTATAATCACTCGTTGTTTCCTTCCTGTCAAGTATTCCTTGATCAACTGCAGCTCCTTTCTTGTTATTACTGCTTCCTCCTTTAGCTTTTGCACTGACCTTTTGTGCAGAACTGTGTCGAAAGCCTTCTTAGAATCCAAGAAAACACAGTTTACCCACCACTCTCTCTCTTGCCTTACGTCTGTCCCCTTGTCTTAAAACTCTAGTAGGTTTGTGACACAGGATTTCCCCTCCCTGAAACCGTACTGGTTATCGTGTGTAAACTTATTACATTCTAGGTGTTCTACTCGTCTTCTCCTAATAAGCTTCTACACGATTTTCCATACTATACATGTTAGTGACACTGATCGGTAGTTCAGTGCTACCTGTCAGTCTTCTTTCATATAGATTGGGACTACGTTTGCTGTCTTCTACACATCAGGTAGTCGCCCTGTTTCGGAAGATGTGATGAAGATTGTTGTTAGTGGTACACACAGTGTCTCTACTCCCTCTCTCAGGACCCATGGAGAGACGTCTTTCCCCACCGCCTTTGACGTATCTAACTCACTTAATTAACAGCCTCTTCCCCTCCTCCTCGTTTGTGTGTAGAGTGTCCAACACTTTTTGGTGTTCCCTTCCATCCCAGGTTACTGGAGGCCTTCTGTCTCCACTGAAAATGCTTCCTTAAATCCCATGTTGCTCTCTTCACATCCTTCTTGGTCGTTTCTTGTGAACTCTCCTTCCTTCCACAGCCTGATTACCTGGTCCTTTTCTGCTGTTTTCCTCCTGATGTGGCTGTACAACTTTGGGGTCAGATCTGTCTTTCGCTGCTATGTCATTCTTATCTTACCTCTGGGCCTCCCTCCTTATCCATGCATGTTCGTTCCTGGCTCATCGGCTAATCTTATTTTCCTGAGACCTTTGTCTTCTATACATTTTCCATTGGCTATTGCACTTAGTTGTGGCCTCCGTACATCTTTGGGTGAGCTCAGGTGTCGTTCTGATCTTTCCATGGTTGCCCTTGGGTACGAACCTCTCCTCTGCCTCCTTGCTGAAAAAAAATATGTTTTAAACTTTTGAGATTTCCTATTCCTACTGGTTGGTGGAGAAAATAATTAGAATGTTCTGGGTGATAACTACTTCCTAAATTTTGTTTGGCTAAGAATCTGTCACCCAAATCCTTATGGTCAGGAGGTACACTGTTCAAAAGATCCTCTCAAAAAATTAAGGTAATTACACCCTCATAATTACCTTTCATGCATCTATCTACATTCATAAATGCCTTTACGTAACACACAGAAAGTACCGGCAATCACCATCATCGTCCCATCCTACAGTAATCAGTATACGACAATAGGCTTTACTCCTCTGTTGACATCGTCTGAGTTGCTAGGTATCATATCTGCCAAGCAGAGATAATTTAGAAGACTTTTTCTTCAACTGCACAACGTAGTCATTCCATCTATCTCTCTTGATATTAAGGATATTGTGCTATGAATCCCAGTGTTCAATAACCATGTTTTAACCCTCTCATTACTTATAACTAATGTTTACTGCCAGTTGTCAGGCTATATTTTATTAGACAAACTTCACTTTAATCTTGACTAAATACATTTCCACTTACGGATGTCCTCTTATTGTAGACATTACTGATAATTCCTGGCATATTTCTAGGGTGCGCATGTAATATATTTTCAAGGTGTGTTTAGAGCAGTCTAAAACTGCCGTCACGACAGTGTTAGACTGGCAATACAACCACGGCAGTGTTAGCTTGGCAGTACAACCACGGCAGTATTAGCCTGGCAGTACAACCACGGCAGTATTAACCTGGTAGTACAACCACGGCAGTATTAGCATGGCAGTACAACCACGGCAGTGTTAGCCTGGCAGTACAACCACGCAGTGTTAGCTTGGCAGTACAACCACGGCAGTATTAGCCTGGCAGTACAACCACGGCAGTGTTAGCTTGGCAGTACAACCACGGCAGTGTTAGCTTGGCAGTACAACCACGGCAGTATTAGCCTGGCAGTACAACCACGGCAGTGTTAGCTTGGCAGTACAACCACGGCAGTGTTAGCCTGGCAGTACAACCACGGCAGTGTTAGCCTGGCAGTACAACCACGGCAGTGTTAGCCTGGCAGTACAACCACGCCAGTGCCATGGTTGTACTGACTTCATCAATTAACACTCTCCTCTTCCTTAAGTTTTCAACTGGCGCTTAAATTTTAATTTCACTTTCCCTTTATAAATAGCATAATCTAGTTTTAATATTTCCTTGACAGTGTTAGCCTGCTAGTGTGTAATCTACTTAATATCTACTTACAACACAATCTAGGTTCAGCCTGTTAAGGTTACTCCCTCAGTAGTATTTTATCTAGCTTACTATAAGGGCGATGTGTTTATTCTCTAAAATTTTGACACATGTCTCAGTATTTGAATTAAGATTCTCCCAATGATCATTGTGCCACCTAGTAGATTCCTCAAGGAAGGTTCCTTGATTATGGTGATGGGCTCTTGATCTAGGGAACTGGATCTGTGCTCTAGTTCCCTGAATTAACTTTGAATACCTTCCATATCCCCCCACACAGGCGCTGTATAGTCCTACGGGTTTAGCGCTTCCCCCTTGATTATAATGATAACCACCTAATGGATATTTCCTTACGATGATTCTACTAATGATAATCAAGACATATCCACCTCACAGTGCCACTGAGTGCTGCCGGAGTGGCACTCAGAGTAGTCCTCCTCATTGGCCACTGATGTTCGTTATTTTAATTATATCTAACATTTCCTATCAGGACTATGCCCATGTCCAGGCCTGGATATAAGCAGGGCCTCGGGGGCGTTGACCCCCGGAACACACTCCAGATATCCAGATACCTGTTTCTAAGCAGGACACATCAGTGTTGATATTTTGAACTCATCAGAGGAGGCTGTGTCAGCCTATCACACGAAAATAAAATCTAGGAATCACCTATGATTGTGCATAGGGCTCTGGCACATGCAAATAATTGCAAGGGTTTTTGCAAAGCGTAGAAAATTTGAAGCGAAGATAAATATTGCTAGGAATGTTCAAAAGAATAAGAAAGTCTTGCGTCGTATCACTTTAAAATACCTTAAAACGATGGACACTTGAACCTGGCGAAGGCTGTTGTTGAGGCTGACCTTGGTGACGTGGGGAAGGGGAGACATCCTGGAGCGAACGGCTGGATTCCTGGACACTTGAACCTGGGGAAGGCAAGAATACAGGTTGGTGAGGCTGACCTCTTAGATTCTTATTTTTTCCGGTTTGCTTTCCTCATTTACCTAACAGCTCCGTTATGGAAAACTTAAGGAAATAATAACTACAACGGAGTATAAAACAATTTTTAACCACACAACAGAGCGGAAAACTGGTGTGAAGGAGTTAGCAACAATAATATGAGAGGCCGTAACCTTCAAGAATCACAACAGTGTCACGATCACATCTGCCAGGAAAATAAGAGAATGGATAACAAGACCCTTGAAAACTTTCAAAACAAGAGATGTTAAGACATCAATGATCCTGTAGACTGGAATACTAATGTACACCAACAGTCCCATTCATGGCAGGGAAAACTGGTCAAATGTATACCTATTCCTTTAAATTTCATTCTCCATCTTCATCGATTTTTTGGGCACCTTTTTCGAAAATTTGGTGTTATACCACTGAGGGTTTTGAAAACAGTCCGAACCGTTCCAGGAAGACGGGAATGGGGTCAACAACATTGGTCACAGGACACCAGTACATGCCAGTTGTTCCAAGCAACTGGCATGAGGCTTTCCAGCATTTTGAGCGAAATTAAATCCAAAGGTTGGAAGAACAAAAAAAAATAATTCAGGCAGCCACTACAAGGAAGCCCTTCAGGGATACCCAACAATAGCCCTTGAGCAGGTATTCCCTCGGCGTTACTATCGTCAAGAACATGGCAGCAACACACTTTAGGTATACGCAAGCTTCCTAAAAGAAAATTCCAGCATTTTCTGGCCAGCAATCCTTCACCCAGCATGTAGGTCTCCCCTTCTCCGCCTTGCACCAATTTACTCCCCCAGTCGGTATATCACCTTCCCAAGCAGGTGGCACGTCCGCACCCCATCCCCCACCCCCAGCTGTGCAGCTGGAACGTCCGCACCTCATCCCCCACCCCCAGCTGTGCAGCTGGAACGTCGACTCAACCCTACTGGGAATGTGGAACCCCCACTGACCTACCATTGGTCAGGCTGGAACCCCCACCTTCCTTACCTGATCATCCCTCACAGCAGGTAAACTACCACTACCAAGAATATCTTTTAATGAGAAGTCATCTATTCCTTCCAGTGGCAGGAGATTGGTCCATTGTTTCCTGTTAACACGAACATGCTGTCTGTGTTTATGATACAGTTTTTTGCTTTATTTAGTGTCTGTCTGTCTGTGCTTAAGATATAGTCTGCGTTTAATTTACAGCGTTTGTCTTTATGGTATATTCTTTTAGCATTTAAAATTTAGTGTGTGCATGTCTAGATATTGTCTGTGCTGAAGGCACAGTCTGTCTGTGTTGAAGGCACAGTCTGTCTGTGTTCAAGGCACAGTCTGTCTGTGTTCAAGGCACAGTCTGTCTGTGTTGAAGGCACAGTCTGTCTGTGTTGAAGGCACAGTCTGTCTGTGTTGAAGGCACAGTCTGTCTGTGTTGAAGGCACAGTTTGTCTGTGTTGAAGGCACAGTCTGTCTGTGTTGAAGGCACAGTCTGTCTGTGTTGAAGGCACAGTCTGTCTGTGTTGAAGGCACAGTCTGTTTATGTTAACATCCAGTCTGTCAGATTTCAGGAAACAGTCTGTTAGCGCTTAAGAAAGAGTCAAACTGTGTGTTAGATACATCGTGTGTTAGATACATCGTGTGTTAGATACATCGTGTGTTAGATACATCGTGTGTTAGACACATCGTGTGTTAGATACATCGTGTGTTAGATACATCGTTTGTTAGATACATCGTGTGTTAGATACATCGTGTGTTAGATGCATCGTGTGTTAGATACATCGTGTGTTAGATGCATCGTGTGTTAGATGCATCGTGTGTTAGATGCATCGTGTGTTAGATGCATCGTGTGTTAGATGTATCGAGAAAGATAGTGTTGATCTGTGTTTAAGATATAGCAAAGTCTGTGTTTAAGATATATAAAAAGCAAGGTCTGTGTGTAAGATACAGTTTAATTGTGTTTAAATCACATCAGTCTATATATAAGAAAGTCTGTCTGTGTTCAAGGTGTCTATATCACAGTCTGTGTGTGTCTAGGATACAGACTGCTCAATTCATTTTTTTATTTGAGCCCCTTTTAAGACGGACGGGAGGCCGTGATGCTGAAAAAGAGGTCTTGATCCAAGGAATCAGTGCTGCCTTCCCCACTTAGGAACAAACTTTATACCTAAAATTCCTTCCGCTTTCACTGACCCATTTGGGTTTAACACATCGTTGTGAATATAATCGTGATCAAGTCTGTGGAAGAACTTGAACGTGTAATAAAAATTTTTCTTGACAAATTATTCAGAATATTAATAGAGAAGCGCTAAACCTGTAGAGTGGCATAAAGTGAATGTGAAATAATGGAGAGTCAGGATTAACACAAGGCGAGAATAATTCAAAATAATTCCCCAAAGAAATCGTTCACACACATTTCTCCTCGCGATAATCCTCCAGTCATACAGATCTTATTAACAATGATTATCATTTTTCCTATGATTCCCTCATCTCAGTTACTACATCTCCTCATCTCCCTCTGTTTTTATCTGTCTCCTTTATTCTCCAGTTCCTTCTCGTTATCTTTGTTCTCGAGAAAGTACATATTTCTCTTCCCTCTTGAAGACGAGCTTATGCTAAGGTCACTCCTTCCAGCAGAGGTCACTCCTTCCAGCAGAGGTCACTCCTTTTAGCGTAAGTCACACCTTCCAGCAAAGATCACTCCTTCTAGCTGTATTATATGAGCCAGTAAATGGGTCACATAGAGGTCACTAGTGGTGATCATACAGGAGTTATTCAAAAAGCAGTCAAAAATTAACTTAAAGGTCACACTAGGGAGGTCATCAAGGGCTGCTTCATGAGGCAGCTCAGGGGTCATCCAGGGCTGCTTCATGAGGCAGCTCAGGGGGTCATCCAGGGCTGCTTCATGAGGAAGCTAAGGAGGTCATCCAGGGCTGCTTCATGAGGCAGCTCAATTGGGTCATCCAGGGTTGCTTCATGAGGAAGCTAAGGAGGTCATCCAGGGCTGCTTCATGAGGCAGCTCAGGGGGTCATCCAAAGCAGCTTCATGAGGCAGGTCGGAAGGTCATCCAGGGCTGCTTCATGAGGTAGCTCAGGAGATCATTCAGGGGTGCTTTATGAGGCAGCTCAGAGGGTTATCCAGGGCTGCTTCATGAGGCAGCTCAGGAGGTCATCCAGGGCTTCTTCATGAGGCAGCTCAGGGGGTCTTTCAGGGGTGCGTCATGAGGCAGCTCAGGAGGTCATCCAGGGCTGCTTCATGAGGCACCTCAGGAGGTCATCCAGGGCTGCTTCATGAGGCAGCTCAATTGGGTCATCCAGGGTTGCTTCATGAGGCAGCTCAGGAGGTCATCCAGGGCTTCTTCATGAGGCAGCTCAGGGGGTCATTCAGGGGTGCTTCATGAGGCAGCTCAGGAGGTCATCCAGGGTTGCTTCATGAGGCACCTCAGGAGGTCATCCAGGGCTGCTTCATGAGGCAGCTCAATTGGGTCATCCAGGGTTGCTTCATGAGGCAGCTCAGGAGGTCATCCAGGGTTGCTTCATGAGGCACCTCAGGAGGTCATCCAGGGCTGCTTCATGAGGCAGCTCAATTGGGTCATCCAGGGTTGCTTCATGAGGCAGCTCAGGGGTCATCCAGGGCTGCTTCATGAGGCGGCTAAGGGGTCATCCAGGGCTGCTTCATGAGGCGGCTCAGGGGGTCTTCCACGGCTGCTTCATTAGGAAGCTTAGGGGGTCATCCAGGGCTGCTTCATGAGGCGGCTCAGGGGGTCATCCAGGGCTGCTTCATGAGGTAGTTCAGGGGCTCATCCATGGCTGCTTCATGAGGCAACTCATGAGGTCATCCACGGCTGCTCGATGAGGCAGCTAAGGGGGGTCATTCACGGGTGCTTCATGAGGCAGCTCAGGGGGTTATCCAGGGCTGCTTCATGAGGCAGCTCAGGAGGTCATCCAGGGCTGCTTCATGAGGTAGTTCAGGGGGTCATCCAGGCCTGTTTCATGAGGCAGCTCAGGGGGTCATCCAGGGCTGCTTCATGAGGTAGTTCAGGGGGTCATCCAGGCCTGTTTCATGAGGCAGCTCAGGGGGTCATCCAGGGCTGCTTCATGAGGTAGCTCAGAGGGTCATTCAGGGGTGCTTCATGAGGCAGTTCAGGGGGTCATTCAGGGCTGCTTCATGAGGCAGCTCAGAAGGTCATCCAGGGCTGCTTCATGAGGTAGCTCAGGGTGCCATTCAGGGGTGCTTCATGAGGTAGATCAGGAGGTCATTCAGGGGAGCTTCATGAGGCAGCTCAAGGGGTCATCCAGGGCTGCTTCATGAGGCAGCTCACGGGGGCATCCAGGGCTGCTTCATGAGGCAGCTCAGGGGGTCATCCAGGGCTGCTTCATGAAGTAGTTCAGGGGGTCATCCATGGCTTCTTCATGAGGCAACTCATGAGGTCATCCAGGGCTGCCCAATGAGGTAGTTCAGGAGGTCATTCAGGGGTGCTTCATGAGGCAGCTCAGGAGGTCATCCAGGGCTGCTTCGTGAGGCAGCTCAGAGGGTCATCCAGGGCTGCTTCATGAGGCTGCTCAGGAGGTCATCCAGGGCTACTTCATGAGGTAGCTCAGGAGGTCATTCAGGGGTGCTTTATGAGGCAGCTCAGAGAGTCATCCAGGGCTGCTTCATGAGGCAGCTCAGGAGGTCATCCAGGGCTTCTTCATGAGGCAGCTCAGGCGGTCATCCAGGGCTGCTTCATGAGGCAGCTCAGGAGTTCATCCAGGGCTGCTTCATGAGGCAGCTTAGGGGGGTCATCCATGGTTGCTTCATGAGGCAGCTCAGGAGGTCATCCAGGGCTGCTTCATGAGGCAGCTCAGGAGGTCATCGTGGGCTGCTTCATGAGGCATCTCAGGGGTGTCATTCAGGGGTGCTTCATGAGGCAGCTCAGGAGGTCATCCAATGCTGCTTCATGAGGCAGCTCAGGAGGTCATCCAGGGCTGCTTCATGAGGCATCTCAGGGGGTGATTCAGGGGTATTTCATGAGGCAGCTGAGGAGTTCATCTAGGGCTGCTTCATGAGGCAGCTTAGGGGTGTCATTCAGGGGTGCTTCATGAGGCAGCTCAGGAGGTCATCCAATGCTGCTTCATGAGGCAGCTTAGGGGTGTCATTCAGGGGTGCTTCATGAGGCATCTCAGGGGGTCATCCAGGGCTGCTTCATGAGGCAGCTTAGAGGGGTCTTCCATGGTTGTTTCATGAGTCAGCTCAGGAGGTCGTCCAGGGCTGCTTCATGAGGCAGCTCAGGGGGTCATACAGAGCTGCTTCATGAGGCAGCTCAGGGGTCATCCATTGCTGCTTCATGAGGCAGCTCAGGGGGTCATCCAGGGCTGCTTCATGAGGCAGCTCAAGTAGTCATCCAGGGCTGCTTCATGAGGCAGCTCAGGGGGTCATTCAGGGGTGCTTCATGAGGCAGCTCCGGGGGTCATCCAGCGCTGCTTCATGAGGCAGCTCAGGAGGTCATCCAGGGCTGCTTCATGAGGCAGCTCAGGGAGTCATTCAGGGGTGCTTCATGAGGCAGCTCAGGGGGTCATCCAGGGCTGCTTCATGAGGCAGCTCAAGGGGTCATTCAGAGGTGCTTCATGAGGCAGCTCAGGGGGTCATCCAGGGCTGCTTCATGAGGCAGCTCAAGGGGTCATTCAGAGGTGCTTCATGAGGCAGCTCAGGGGGTCATCCATTGCTGCTTTATGATGCAGCTCAGGGGATCATCCAGGGCTGCTTCATGAGGCAGCTCAGGGGGTCATCCAGGGTTGCTTCATGAGGCAGCTCAGGGGGTCATCCAGGGCTGCTTCATGAGGCAGCTCAGGGGGTCATCCAGGGCTGCTTCATGAGGTAGCTAAGGAGGTCATCCATGGCTGCTTCATGAGGCAGCTCAGGAGGTCATCCAGGGCTGCTTCATGAGGCAGATCAGGGGGTCATCCAGAGCTGCTTCATGAGGTAGTTCAGGGAGTCTTTCAGGGGAGCTTCATGACGCAGCTCAGGTTTTCATCCAGGGCTGCTTCATGAGGCAGCTCAGGAGGTCATCCAGGGCTGCTTCATGACGCAGCTCAGGAGGTCATCCAGGGCTGTTTCATGAGGCAGCTCAGGGGTCATCCAGGGCTGCTTCATGAGGCAGCTCGGAAGGTCATCCAGGGCTGCTTCATGAGGTAGCTCAGGAGATCATTCAGGGGTGCTTTATGAGGCAGCTCAGAGGGTTATCCAGGGCTGCTTCATGAGGCAGCTCAGGAGGTCATCCAGGGCTTCTTCATGAGGCAGCTCAGGGGGTTATTCAGGGGTGCTTCATGAGGCAGCTCAGGAGGTCATCAAGGGCTGCTTCATGAGTCAGCTCAGGGGTCATCCAGGGCTGCTTCATGAGGTGGCTAAGGGGTCATCTAGGGCTGCTTCATGTGGCAGCTCTGTGGGTCATCCAGGGCTGCTTCATGAGGCAGCTCAGGGGGTCATGCAGGGCTGTTTCATGAGGCAGCTTAGGGAGTCATCCAGGGCTGCTTCATGAGGTAGCTTAGGGGGGTCATCCAGGGTTGCTTCATGAGGCAGCTCAGGGGTCATCCAGGGTTGCTTCATGAGGCAGCTCAGGGGTCATCCAGGGCTGCTTCATTAGGCGGCTCAGGGGGTTTTCCACGGCTGCTTCATGAGGAAGCTTAGGGGGTCATCCAGGGCTGCTTCTTGAGGCGGCTCAGGGGGTCATCCAGGGCTGCTTCATGAGGTAGTCCAGGGGGTCATCCATGGCTGCTTCATGAGGCAACTCATGAGGTCATCCACGGCTGCTTGATGAGGCAGCTCAGGGGGGTCATTCAGGGGTGCTTCATGAGGCAGTTCAGGGGGTTATCCAGGGCTGCTTCATGAGGCAGCACAGGAGGTCATCCAGGGCTGCTTCATGAGGCTGTTCAGGGGGTCTTCCACGGCTGCTTCATGAGGAAGCTTAGGGGGTCATTCAGGGCTGCTTCACGGCGACTCAGGGGGTCATCCAGGGCTGCTTCATGAGGTAGCTCAGGGGGTCATTCAGGGGTGCTTCATGAGGCAGCTCAGGGGGTTATCCAGGGCTGATTCATGAGGCAGCACAGGAGGTCATCCAGGGCTGCTTCATGAGGCTGTTCAGGGGGTCTTCCACTGCTGCTTCATGAGGAAGCTTAGGGGGTCATCCTGGGCTGCTTCACGGCGACTCAGGGGGTCATCCAGGGCTGCTTCTTGAGGTAGCTCAGGGGGTCATCCTGGCCTGTATCATGAGGCAGCTCAGGGGGTCATCCACGGCTGCTTCATGAGGTAGCTCAGAGGGTCATTCAGGGGAGCTTTATGAGGCAGCTCAGGGGGTCATCCAGGGCTGCTTCATGAGGCAGCTCAGAAGGTCATCCAGGGCTGCTTCATGAGGTAGCTCAGGGGGTCATTCAGGGGTGCTTCATGAGGTAGCTCAGGGGATCATTCAGGGGTGCTTTATGAGGCAGCTCAAGGGGTCATCCAGGGCTGCTTCATGAGGCAGCTCAGGGGGTCATCAAGGGCTGCTTCATGAGGCAGCTCAGGGGGTCATCCAGGGCTACTTCATGAGGCAGCTCAGGAGGTCATCCAGGGCTGCTTCTTTAGGTAGTTCAGGGGGTCATCCATGGCTGCTTAATGAGGCAACTCATGAGGTCATCCAAGGCTGCTTCATGAGGTAGCTCAGGGAGTCATCCAGGGCTGCTTCATGAGGTAGTTCAGCGGGTCATCCATGGCTGCTTCATGAGGCAACTCATGAGGTCATCCACGGCGGCTTCATGAGGCAGCTCAGAGGGGTAATTCAGGGGTGCTTCATGAGGCAGCTCAGGGAGTTATCCAGGGCTGCTTCATGAGGAAGCTCAGGAGATCATCCAGGGCTGTTTCATGAGGTAGTTGAGGAGGTAATTCAGGGGTGCTTCATGAGGCAGCTCAGGAGGTCATCCAGGGCTGCTTAATGAGGCAGCTCAGGGGGACATCCAGGGCTGCTTCATGAGGCAGCTCAGGGGGTCATCCAGTGCTGCTTCATGAGGCAGCTCAGGAGGTCATCCAGGGCTGCTTCATGAGGTAGCTCAGAGAGTCATCCAGGGCTGCTTCATGAGGTAGTTCAGGGGGTCATCCACGGCTGCTTCATGAGGCAGCTCAGGGGGGCCATTCAGGGGTGCTTCATGAGGCAGCTCAGGGGTTCATCCAGGGCTGCTTCATGAGGCAGCTCAATAGGTCATCCAGGGCTGCTTCATGAGGTAGTTCAGGAGGTCATTCAGGGGTGCTTCATGAGGCAGCTCAGGAGGTCATCCAGGGCTGCTACATGAGGCAGCTCAGAGGGTCATCCAGGGCTGCTTCATGAGGCAGCTCAGGAGGTCATCCAGGGCTGCTTCATGAGGTAGCTCAGGAGGTCATTCAGGGGTGCTTTATGAGGCAGCTCAGAGGGTCATCCAGGGCTGCTCCATGAGGCAGCTCAGGAGGTCATCCAATACTGCTTCATGAGGCAACTCAGAGGGTCATCCAGGGCTGCTTCATGAGGCAGCTCAGGAGGTCATCCAGGGCTTCTTCATGAGGTAGCTCAGGAGGTCATTCAGGGGTGCTTTATGAGGCAGCTCAGAGGGTTATCCCGGGCTGCTTCATGAGGCAGCTCAGGAGGTCATCCAGGGCTGCTTCATGAGGCAGCTCAGGCGGTCATCCAGGGCTGCTTCATGAGGTAGCTCAGGAGGTCATTCAGGGCTGCTTCATGAGGCAGCTCAGGAGGTCATCCAGGGCTGCTTCATGAGGCAGCTCAGGAGGTCATTCAGGGCTGCTTCATGATGCAGCTCAGGAGGTCATCCAATGCTGCTTCATGAGGCAGCGCAGGAGGTCATCCAAAGCTGCTTCATGAGGCAGCTTAGGGGGGTCATCCATGGTTGCTTCATGAGGCAGCTCAGGAGGTCATCCAGGGCTGCTTCATGAGGCAGCTTAGGGATTCATCCAAGGCTGCTTCATGAGGCAGCTCAGAGGGTCATCCAGGGCTGCTTCATGAGGCAGCTCAGGGGTCATCCAGGGCTGCTTCATGATGCAGCTCAGGGGGTCATCCAGGGCTGCTTCATGAGGCAGCTCAAGGGGTCATCCAGGGCTGCTTCATGAGGCAGGTCAGTGGGTCATTCAGGGGTGCTTCATGAGGCAGCTCAGGGGGTCATCCAGAGTTGCCTCATGAGGCAGCTCAGGAGGTCATCCAGGGCTGCTTCATGAGGCAGCTCCGGGAGTCATTCAGGGGTGCTTCATGAGGCAGCTCAGGGGGTCATCCAGGGCTGCTTCATGAGGCAGCTCAGGGGGTCATTCAGGGGTGCTTCATGAGGCAGCTCAGGGGGTCATCCAGGGCTGCTTCATGAGGCAGCTCAAGAGGTCATCCAGGGCTGCTTCATGAGGCAGCTCAGGGGGTCATCCAGGGCTGCTTCATGAGGCAGCTCAGGGGGTCATCCAGGGCTGCTTGATGAGGCAGCTCAGTGGTCATCCAGGGCTGCTTCATGAGGCAGCTCATTGGGTCATCCAGGGCTGCTTCATGAGGCAGCTCAGAGGGTCATCCAGGGCTGCTTCATGAGGCAGCTCAGGGGGTCATCCAATGCTGCTTCATGAGGCAGCTCAGGGGGTCATCCAGGGCTGCTTGATGAGGCAGCTCAGTGGTCATCCAGGGCTGCTTCATGAGGCAGCTCATTGGGTCATCCAGGGCTGCTTCATGAGGCAGCTCAGGGGGTCATCCAGGGCTGCTTCATGAGGCAGCTCAGGTGTCATCCACGGCTGCTTCATAAGGCAGCTCAGGGGGTCATCCAGGGTTGCTTCATTAGGCAGCTCAGGGGGTCATCCAGGGCTGCTTCATGAGGCAGCTCAGGGGGTCATCCAGGGCTGCTTCATGAGGCAGCTCAGGGGGTCATTCAGGGGTGCTTCATGAGGCAGCTCAGGGGGTCATCCAGGGCTGCTTCATGAGGCAGCTCAAGAGGTCATCCAGGGCTGCTTCATGAGGCAGCTCAGGGGGTCATCCAGGGCTGCTTCATGAGGCAGCTCAGGGGGTCATCCAGGGCTGCTTGATGAGGCAGCTCAGTGGTCATCCAGGGCTGCTTCATGAGGCAGCTCATTGGGTCATCCAGGGCTGCTTCATGAGGCAGCTCAGAGGGTCATCCAGGGCTGCTTCATGAGGCAGCTCAGGGGGTCATCCAATGCTGCTTCATGAGGCAGCTCAGGGGGTCATCCAGGGCTGCTTGATGAGGCAGCTCAGTGGTCATCCAGGGCTGCTTCATGAGGCAGCTCATTGGGTCATCCAGGGCTGCTTCATGAGGCAGCTCAGGGGGTCATCCAGGGCTGCTTCATGAGGCAGCTCAGGTGTCATCCACGGCTGCTTCATAAGGCAGCTCAGGGGGTCATCCAGGGTTGCTTCATTAGGCAGCTCAGGGGGTCATCCAGGGCTGCTTCATGAGGCACCTCAGGGGGTCATCCAGGGCTGCTTAATGAGGCAGCTCAGGGGGTCATCCAGGGCTGCTTCATGAGGCAGCTTAGGGGTCATCCAGGGCTGCTTCATGAGGCAGCTCAGGGGGTCATCCTGGGCTGCTTCATGAGGCAGCTCAGGGGTCATCCAGGGCTGCTTCATGAGGCAGCTCAGGGGGTCATCCAGGGCTGCTTCATGAGGCAGCTCAGGAGGTCATCCAGGGCTGCTTCATGAGGCAGCTCAGGGGGTCATCCAGGGCTGCTTCATGAGGCATCTCAGGGGGTCATCCAGGGCTGCTTCATGAGGCAGCTTAGGGGTCATCCAGAGCTGCTTCATGAGGCAGCTCAGGGGGTCATCCTGGGCTGCTTCATGAGGCAGCTCAGGGGTCATCCAGGGCTGCTTAATGAGGCAGCTCAGGGGGTCATCCAGGGCTGCTTCATGAGGCAGCTCAGGGGGTCATCCAGGGCTGCTTCATGAGGCAACTCAGGGGGTCATCCAGGGCTGCTTCATGATGCAGCTCAGGGGGTCATCGAGGGCTGCTTCATGAGGCAGCTCAGGGGGTCATCGAGGGCTGCTTGATGAGGCAGCTCAGGGGGTCATCGAGGGCTGCTTGATGAGGCAGCTCAGGGGGTCATCGAGGGCTGCTTCATGAGGCAGCTCAGGGGGTCATCGAGGGCTGCTTCATGAGGCAGCTCATGGGGTCATCGAGGGCTGCTTCATGAGGCAGCTCATGAGGCTTGATATGAGAACAAGAGACACTTGTGTAACATTTTGCGATTTTTATTCCGTAAATGTTTCTCCAACCAGTGTCTTCCTCAGTCCAGTGCAGAAAAAGGTGGACGATGAGGAAGTTTGAGGTAATCTGTCCCACTGCCTCGAATCGATGGGTTCAGCCCATAGTCTCGATAACAATGATAAATGGGACTTATCTGGGTGTCTTTATGCTGGAAACGAATAACGATTCCCTAATGTTACACACATTTCTCATTTATCAACTCAGCGGTTTTCTAAACCCTTTCTTCAAGGTCACATTTACTCATGTGTTAATTAGGAGTCACATTGATTTGAAATGTGTCGATAGACATCACATAGGAATCCAAAACAGGGTTGAATGAAGGTCAGAGAAGTCACACAAGGGCACCACAGTGGTCACACCATTGCACCAGAGTGGCCACATCAAGGAACAACAGAATCACCACGGAACCACAGTGGTCACACCAGGGCACCACAGAGGTCACACATGTCATCACAGTAGTTAGATCAGGGCATCACAGAGAGACACGATGGTACCAAACACAAATAACAGTGCACCACAGTGGTCACACAAAGGCACCACAGTTGTCAAACCCGGACACCACAGTGATCACACCACGGCAGCAAAGAGACACACCAGGGAACCACAGTGGTCACACCAGGGCAGCAAAGAGACACACCAGGGAACCACAGTGGTCACACCAGGGCAGCAAAGAGACACACCAGGGAACCACAGTGGTCACACCAGGGCAGCAAAGAGACACACCAGGGAACCACAGTGGTCACACCAGGGCAGCAAAGAGACACACCAGGGAACCACAGTGGTCACACCAGGGCACCAAAGAGACACACTAGGGAACCACAGTGGTCACACAAGGGCACCAAAGAGGCGGACGTTTGCAGAACAGTGGTCACAGCTGTGCACCACAATGGTTACACCAGCGCACCACAATGGTAACACCAGGGCACCACAGTGGTCACAGTAGGGCACCATAGCGTTCACACCAGTGCACAACAGTGGTCACACCTGGACACCACAGTGGTCACACCAGGGCACCACAGTGGTGAAACCAGGGCACCATAGAAAGAAAACAGTGCAACACAGTGGTCACAACAGGGCACCACAGAGATACAACAGTGCCCCACAGTGGTCACTCCAGGGCATCAGTGATTATACAAGGGCACCACAATGGTCACACCAGGTCATCGCAGTGGTCACCTCAGACATCAGAATGGTCACACCAGGGCACGACAGTAGTCACACCAGTGCACCACAGTGGTCACACAAGTGCACCAGAGTAGTCAGACCGTGGCGCCACAGTGGTCACACCAGGGTAACACAGTGGTCAAACAGTAGTCACACCGAGTACCACCAAGGTCACAGCAGTGGAACACATTGGTTACACAAGGGTATTACCGAGACACACCTGTGCGCCACAGTGGTCACTCAAGCGCACTATAATCGTCAAACCAGGACACCACAGTGGTCACAACAGGGAACAACAGTGGTCATACCAGGGCACCAAAGAGACCAACCAGTGCACAACAGTGGTCACACCATTGAATTACAATGGTCACACCAGGGCACCACAGTGTTCACACAAGGGCAACACAGAGACACCAGTGCACAACAGTGGTCATACCAGTGATAAACAATTGTCATACCAGGGTGCCACAGTGGTCACACCAGGGCACCACAGTGGTCACACCCGGGCACCACCGTGGTCACACCAAAGCACCACAGTGGTCACACCATAGCACTACAGAGAGACACTAGGGCAACACAGTGGTCACACCAGGGCACCAGAGTGGTCACAGCAGGGCACCACATTGGTCACAATATGGTACCACAGAGACACCATAGGGGACCATAGCGTTCACTCAAGGGCACCAAGGTGTCCACACCAGGGCACCCCATAGTCACAGGAGGGTACCACAGTGGTCACAGCAGTTTTCCACAGTGGTCACACCAGGACACCAGAGTGGTCACACAAGAACACCATAGTGGCCACACCAGGGCATAACAGGGAGACGTGATACCACCACAGTGGTCACACCAGAGCACCACAGTGGTCACACGAGCGAACCACACTGGTCACACCATGACACGAGAGTGCTCTCACCAGTGCACCACACAGATAGAACTAGGACACCTCAGAGACACAGAGAGAGAACTAGGACACCTCAGAAACACAGAGAAAGAACTAGGACACCTCAGAGACACAGAGATAGAACTAGGACACCTCAGAGACACAGAGAGAGAACTAGGACACCTCAGAAATACACAGAGAGAACTAGGTCACCTCAGAGACACAGAGAGAGAGCTAGGACACCACAGAAACTCAGAGAGAGAACTAGGACACCTCAGATATACAGAAAGAACTAGGACACCTCAGAAACACAGAGAGAGAACTAGGACACCTCAGAAACACAAAGAGAGAACTAGGACACCTCAGAAACACAGAGACAGAACTAGGGCACCTCAGAGACACAGAGAGAGAACTAGGGCACCTCAGAGACACAGAGAGAGAACTAGGACACCTCAGAGACACAGAGAGAGAACTAGGGCACCTCAGAGACACAGAGAGAGAACTAGGGCACCTCAGAGACACAGAGAGAGAACTAGGACACCTCAGAGACACAGAGAGAGAACTAGGACACCTCAGAGACACAGAGAGAGAACTAGGGCACCTCAGAGACACAGAGAGAGAACTAGGACACCTCAGAGACACAGAGAGAACTAGGGCACCTCAGAGACACAGAGAGAGAACTAGGACGCCTCAGAGACGCACAGAGAGAACTAGGGCACCTCAGAGACGCACAGAGAGAGCTAGGACGCCTCAGAGACGCACAGAGAGAACTAGGACACCTCAGATACAGTGAGAGAGAACTAGGACACCTCAGATACAGTGAGAGAGAACTAGGACACCTCAGAGTCACCATGGCAACACAGTGCTCAGATATCAGCACCATGGTGGTCGCACCAAGGCACAACAGTGGCCCCAAAAAAGCGACACAGTGGTCACACCAGGGATCCACAATGATCATACCAGGGCACCACAAGGACACCAGGGCACTACTGAAGTCACACCATGGCACCACAGTGGACATACCAGTACACCACAGATGCCACAGCAGTGTACCACAGCGGTCACACTAGTGCACCACAGTGGTCATACCAATGTACTGCAGAGACATGAAAGTACACCACAGAGGTCACACAAGGGCACCGTAGTGGTCACACCATGGCACCACAGTGGTCATACCAGTACACCACAGATGCCACAGCAGTGTACCACAGCGGTCACACTAGTGCACCACAGTGGTCATACCAATGTACTGCAGAGACATGAAAGTACACCACAGAGGTCACACAAGGGCACCGTAGTGGTCACACCATGGCACCAGAGTGGTCACACGAGGGAACCACAGAGACACACCAGTGCGCTACAGTGGTCACACCAAGGCACCATAGTGGTAACACTAGGGCACGACAGTGGTCACACCAGCTCAATACTGTGGTCACACCAGGGAACCACAATGGTAACACCAGGGCATCACAGTGGCGACACCAGTGCACCACAACGGTCACACCAGTATACCATAGAGACACGAAAGTAAACCACAGAGGTCACACAAGGGCACCGTAGTGGTCACACCAGGGCACCATAGTGGTCACACAAGTACACCACAAATGTCACAACAGTGCATCGCAGACAAGAAAGAGCACCACAGTGGTCACACCAGTGCACCACAGTGGTCACATCAGTGCACCAAAGTGTTCACACCAGGGCATTGCAGTGGTCTCACTGGGGCACCATAGTGGTCAAGCAATTGTGCCAGGGAGGTCACACCAAGGCACCACAGAGACACGAGAGGGCACCACAGTGGTCACACCAGTGCACCACATTGGTCACACCAGTGCACCACATTGGTCACACCAGTGCACCACATTGGTCACACCAGTGCACCACATTGGTCACACCAGGGGAGCACCGAGTCACGACAGGGCACCATGGAGGTCACACCAGGGCACCACAGTGGTCACACCAGAGCACCACAGTCACACCAAGGAACCACAGTGGTCACAGTGGCACACCACAATAGTCACACCAGGGAACCACAGTGGTCACACCAAGTATTACGAACAGAGGTAAACTATGGCCTGTGTCCGTAATATGGGAGGCTTGTCCGGGAGTTGGAGCTGGTCTTCGTATCTTTCAGATTACATCGCTATCGCCTTGTGTATAGCCTGTCAGTCTTGCTACTTTGTGTGTATCCTGTGCAATTGCTGCTTGATGGGTGCATTATAAATAACGTTTTATTATGGGTTATGCCACTAACATGGACGAGGCTGTTGGTGCATGAGTTTACTCTGCTAAATCTGTACAAACTATCTCTTCAGCGTTGCTGGCGAATTGCTCCTTCCACTGGTGCAGAATATCAACAAACTCTCACTGCTGAGTATCCTCGTGGCGTTATTCGTACCAAATTAAAGGTTCAAGCGGTTAAAGGTCACACCAGTGCACCACATTGGTTACACAAGGGCATCATAGATGTCACACCATGCACCAGTGGTCAAACTAGAGGACATCAGTAGTCACTCTATAGGACAACAGTGGTCACAGCAGTGCACAACAGTGGTCACACCAGTGCACCACTTTGGTCATACCAGGGAACCATTGTGGTCACACTAGGGCGCAACAGAGGTCATACCAGGGCACCACAAAAACACGAGAGGGCACCATAGAAGTCACAGTTGCACAACAATGGTCACAGCAGTGCACCACAGTGCTCACACTTGGGTACAATAGTACTCACATAAGTGCACAACGCTGGTCACACCTATTGCAATACAGAAATAACTAGGGCACCAGAGTTGTCACACCAGGCTACACGGTGGTCGTACAAAGGCGACACAGAGGTCCCACGAAGGCAAAACAATGATCACACAAGGACACCATACTGGTCACACCAGGGCACCACAGTGATCACACAAGGACACCATACTGGTCACACCAGGGCACCACAGTGATCACACAAGGACACCATACTGGTCACACCAGGGCACCGCAGTGATCACACAAGGACACCATACTGGTCACACTAGGGCACCACAGTGATCACACAAGGACACCATACTGGTCACACCAGGGCACCACAGTTATCACACAAGGACACCATACTGGTCACACCAGGGCACCACAGTGATCACACAAGGACACCATACTGGTCACACCAGGGCACCACAGTGATCACACAAGGACACCATACTGGTCACACCAGGGCACCACAGTGATCACACAAGGACACCATACTGGTCACACCAGGGCACCACAGTGATCACACAAGGACACCATACTGGTCACACCTGGACACCACAGTGATCACACAAGGACACCATAGTGGTCACACCAGGGCACCACAGTGATCACACAAGGACACCATACTGGTCACACCAGGGCACCACAGTGATCACACAAGGACACCATACTGGTCACACCAGGGCACCACAGTGATCACACAAGGACACCATACTGGTCACACCAGGGCACCACAGTGATCACACAAGGACACCATACTGGTCACACCAGGGCACCACAGTTATCACACAAGGACATCATAATGGTCACACCAGGGCACCACAGTGATCACACAAGGACACCATACTGGTCACACCAGGGCACCACAGTGATCACACAAGGACACCATACTGGTCACACCAGGGCACCACAGTGATCACACAAGGACACCATACTGGTCACACCAGGGCACCACAGTTAAGATAAGATAAGATAAGATTTCGTTCGGATTTTTAACCCCGGAGGGTTAGCCACCCAGGATAACCCAAGAAAGTCAGTGTGTCATCGAGGACTGTCTAACTTATTTCCATTGGGGTCCTTAATCTTGTCCCCCAGGATGCCACACACACCAGTCGACTAACACCCAGGTACCTATTTGCTGCTAGGTGAACAGGTGTAAGGAAACGTGTCGAAATGTTTCCACCCTCCGGGAATCGAACCCGGGCCCTCCGTGTGTGAAGCGGGAGCTTTAGCCACCAGGCCACCGGGCCACAAGGACACCATACTGGTCACACCAGGGCACCACAGTTATCACACAAGGACACCATACTGGTCACACCAGGGCACCACAGTTATCACACAAGGACACCATAGTGGTCACACCAGGGCACCACAGTGGTCACACCAGGGCACCATAGTGGTCACAAAAGGACACCATAGTGGTCACACCAGAATACCACAAAGGTCACAACAAGTCACAATAATGGTCACACTAGGGAACCACAGTCGTCACACCAGGGCACGACAGAGAGACATCATGGCACCATAGTCGTCTTACCAGAGCACCACAGAGAGAACCAGAGCACTACAGTGGTCACACAAGGGCACCATAGAGGTCACACCTGACAACCACAGTGGTCACACGATGGCACCACAGTGGTTACACCAGGGCACCACAGTGGTCACACCAGGGCACCATAGTGGTCGCACCAGGGCGCCATAGTGGTCACACCAGTGAACCACACTGGTCGTACCAGGGCACCTCATTAACCACATCAGTGCACTACAGTGGTGACACCAGTGAACCAAATTGGTCACACAAGGGCACCACAAATGTCAGTAGTGCATCAAAAACATACGAATCTCACCATAGAGGTCACATCAGGGCACCACAGTGGTCACAACAGTGCACCATAGTGGTCTCACCAGTATACAACAGGGACACGAACGAACACCACAGTGGTCAGAGGAGGGCTCTACAGTGGTTCCAACAAGGCACCACAGTGGTCACACCAGTGCACCATAGTGGTCACACCAGCACGCCATAGTGGTACACCAGCGCATAATAGTGGTCACACCAGTGCACCATAGTAGTCACGCCAGTGCACCACAGTGGTCACACCAGGGCACCACAGTGGTCACACCAGTGCTCCACAATGGTCACACCAGGGCACCACAGTGGTCACACCAGTGCTCCACAGTGGTCACACCTGGGCAACACATTGGTCACATCAGGGCATTACATTGCTCACACCAGGTGTTACAAAAAACGTGATTTCTAATAAGCTTAGAGATCTCCAGGTAATACTAGAAAGGACTGCCCTTCTAGCACCCAGCCTGTTACTGGGTTTTGTAACAAGTAGTCAGTATCCTGGTCCAATTATCCATTAGAATTTAGTAAGATTCAATAGTGCTTTAGGATTACAACTGGTAGGCTACTAACTAAAGAAATTAAAATTTAATAAGTTCATTAATAACAATAAAGTTGTCTAGGCGTTTAAGATCAAAGTAAATTAGAGTAATCTATTGAATATAATATAGGATACGAGTTGGTACACTTCTCTGGTGTACAGTAGTATTGTGCTGAAGGCACATATCACATCTTTATGGCTTTTAAGTACCGTCTGGTACATTGTTAACATTTAATAACATAATACATATATATACAAGTAAGTTTGTGTGTGTGTATGTGCTCTAAGTAGTTTGCTATGTCTCAAGACTCGACTAGACTTAACCATTGACTGACTAAAAGTCCTCACATAAACTAACTTCTTGACAAACATGGCAATCAGAACAGTTTGCTTGAACAATAAAACGACTGATAAGCCGAGCAACAGCGACACAGTATCAGGAACAAGGAAATAATATAACGACACTAAGTAGGGACCATCTGCAGATCCTCCACAAAAGTCACAAAACTCCCATACTACTGAATCTAAGTTCAGCATTAGAAAATCCCCGACTGTGACAGTACACATATACCAGTATACATTAGGTCAGAAGCTACAGCTCAGGACCTGAGTTGCTCAGAGTGCCTATAAGACACACAACCTCAGTACATTATTATTATTATAATCAAGGGGGAAACGCTAAACCCGTAGGATTATACAGCACCTGGGGGGATGTGGAAGGCATTCAGGCTTAATTCGGGGAACTGGAGCACAGATCCAATTCCCTAAATCAAGAGCCCCTCACCAACATCAAGGAACCTTCCTTGAGGGGACAACCTCAGTACAACGTCGAAAATCACTAAGTCTAGGCTATGTTCTGTGAACAGAGTTACTCAGAACTAACAACAAGAAAGCAACAGAGACGATCTTCCAACAAGGGCCCACAAGGGAGAGGAGTAGAGGGACCTCTTGCTAGAAGCACGTCCAACAGACAATAGCTTAGCAGGTCAGACAGACTACTCCAGGCTAAGTGTGATCATCCCCCCTTGATCACATGACTCTCCGTGGACTGCTGCGGCCTAGCAATACACAAGCCAGCAGCATAACGAGCGGAGAGAAAACACAGTAGTTAGACAATGCTGTCAGCTACTTAACACTCGAACTATGAGCACTGAATAATGTATAAATGTTATATCCTACCTAATAATATAACTAAGTCAAATAATAATATAAAGCAATGTATTTACGATTTAGCTATTATCGCAAATATAAGCAATATAAAATTATATGAACAGGTAATATACATTATATACACACCAGGGCACAACACTGGTCACACCAGGGCACCATAGTGGTCACACAAGGTCACTACAAATGTCGCAGCAGTGCATGACAGACACACGAAAGGGGTAAGGGCACCATAGTGGTCACACAAGTGCACCACAGTGGTCACACCAAAGCACCATAGTGGTCACACATGTGCACCACAGTGACCACACCAAAGCACCATAGTGGTCACAGAAGGTGTTACAACTTTTTGGTGTGTTACTTTAATGAAAATGTCCTGGCTCCTAAAGGCTAAATATCCTGCCTGTCTAGTGTCATTTATATTATGTAAAATAGAAAAAAAGAAGCCACTGTTGGGCCAGCATCTACTATCACATTAAATGTGCAATGTTAATTAGTCAATATTAATTATTATAAGGAAGGACGCAAAACCTTACCTATACAAAAATGTAATATGATGATAATAAGGTATATACAATCTACTCTACTACATCACCTTTATCCAGTACTCACATTAGCTCACTAGCACACTGCTACTAGTGAGTGAAACAAAATGTTCAAACATTTATAGACAGGAGAGCTCCATGACGCCCCTCCTATCAGCGGATCTGTCTACCATCCAAGTACTCTCCCAAAACTTAAACAGGCCTCTGCACACTAGGGACTTACAGGTAAACATCAGAGCAGTTAAACACAAATAAAATAATCTATAGTATACACTAAAAATTAAAGGCCATCCATTCACCTACTACTCATACCACGACATCTTGCTCCCTCTGCTATGCTTCACCTACTGCCCAACAAACACTGCAGTGCACTGAATAATACCAAGGAACCATAGTGGTCATACCATGACACCACGGTGGTCTCACTAGTGCATCACAGTGATCACACCAGGGCACCTCAGTGGTCACACCTAAGTTCCACAAAGACAGAACTATGGCACCTCAGTGGTTACACCAGGGCATCATGGGTTCAGGGCAGGTCGCTCCTGCCTCTCACAACTACTGGATCACTATGATATGGCCTTGGATGCACTGGAAGAAAATCAGAATGCAGATGTAATGTACACAGACTTTACAAAAGCGTTTGACAAATGCGATCATGGCGTAATAGCGCACAAAATACATGCTGAAGGAATAACTGGGAAAGTGGGGAGATGGATCTTCAACTTCCTAACAAATCGAACACAAAGAGTTAAATCGGAGGCTGCCATAGTGAAGAGCTCTGTTCCACAAGGCACAGTACTCGCCCCCATCTTATTCCTTATCCTCATATCAGACATAGACAGAGATATACACCACAGCACCGTATCACCCTTTGCGGATGATACTAGGATCTGCATGAGGCTGTCATCTGCTGAGGACGCGGTTAACCTCCAAGAAGATATAAACAAAGTTTTCCAGTGGGCAACGGTAAACAATATGATGTTCAATGAGGACAAATTCCAACTACTCCGTTATGGAAAACTGGAGGAGATAATAACTAGAACAGAGTATACTACAACTCTGGCCATACAATAGAGCGGAAAAATAATGTAAGGGACCTGGGAGTAGTAATGTCTGAGAATCTCACTTTCAAGGATCACAACAGTGCCACGAGCACAAGTGCAAAGAAAATGATAGGATGGATAATGAGAACTTTCAAAACGAGAGATGCCAAGCCAATGATGATCCTTTTCAAATCACTCGTTCTCTCTTGGCTGGAATACTGCTGTACATTAACATCTCCATTCAAAGCAGGTGAAATTGCAGATCTAGAGAGTGTAAAGAGATCCTTTATTGCAGGTATAAGTTCTGTCAAGAATCTTAACTACTGGGAACGCTTGGAAGCACTTGACTTGTACTCGTTGGAACGCAGGAGAGAGAGATATATCATAATCTACACTTGGAAAATCCTGGAAGGAATGGTCCCGAATCTGCACACAGAAATCACTCCCTACGAAACTAAAAGACTGGGCAGGCGGTGCAAAATACCCCCAATAAAAAGTAGGGGCGCCATTGGTATACTAAGAGAAAACACCATAAGTGTCCGGGGCCCAAGACTGTTCAACAGCCTCCCATCAAGCATTAGGGGAATTACAAATAAATCCCTAGCTGCCTTCAAGAGAGAGCTGGACAGATACCTAAAGTCAGTGCCGGATCAGCCGGGCTGTGGCTCATTCATTGGACTGCGTGCGGCCAGCAGTAACAGCCTGGTTGATCAGGCCCTGATCTACTGGGAGGCCTGGTCATGGACCGGGCCGCGGGAGCGTTGATCCCAGAAATAACCTCTAGGTAAACTCCAGGGCTCCACATTGGTCACTCCATGAGACACCAGGGTACTACTGTGGTCACACCAAGGGCACCACAGTGGTCACACCAGGGCACTAATGTAGTCACACCATGGTACCACAGTGTCACACCAGTGAACCAGAGCTCTCACACCAGGGCATCACAGTGGTCACACCAGTGCACCACAGCGGTCACACTGGTGTACCACCGAGACACGGAAGGACACCACAATGGTCACACCAGTGTACCAAAGTGGTCACACAAGGGCACCACAAATGTCACAGTAGTGCATGACAGACACACGAAAGGGCACCACAGTGGTCACACCATTGCACCACAGTGGTCGCACCAGTGCACCACAGTGGTCACACCAGCGCACCACAGTGGTTAGACCAGTCTACCATAGTGGTCACACCACAGTGCACAGGGCACATCAGTAGTCACCAAGCTGCTAGAGGTGATAATGGAAACATATATGAACCAACATAACATGGAAGATGGAGCCAGAGAGGAAGAGAAACGAATAAGCTTGCAACGGTGGACCTCTCATTCACTTTGAGCAATTCTGGTCTAGAGGATATTGATTACAAGAACCTCAAAATTCGGTGCCAAGGACGACACAGTTTTGATCTTCGAAAGTTGTGTGGAAGTTAACATGGAGAGAGAGAGAGATATGGCATGGAAGGGTAGAGAAGGCAAACATCAAAACAGGAGACTACACAGGCATGAGGCAATTCCTGAATGAGGTACAGTGGGAAACTCAATTGGATATAAGACACTCAGTGATATGAGAGAAAACATAACTGACAAGTTTTCGGAGGTTACCTGGTTACCTGGAGGTTATTCCGGGGATCAACGCCCCCGCGGCCCGGTCCATGACCAAGCCTCCCAAAAAGGTTTTATGCCAACAGCATTTGGTGTTCCCAGGCGGTCACCCATCCAAGTACTAACCAAACCCAACGTTGCTTAACTTCGCTGATCGGACGAGAAGCGGTGTGTTCATCGTGGTATGGCCGTTCAGGCAAGAGGCAAGAGTTTCTGACTAGTTTGATTCGTGTTTGTTATTGGCCTTCCAACATTCATATGTCTCTTATTAAAGCTTCTGAGAATAAGAGCAGCTTCAGTACCAATATGATCTGGTAAAACATCAGATTGAAGCTGATAAGCTGCCATCTTTCCATGGGAAGCGATTTTCAAGTATGTGATATCAGATGAACACAGCTTCCATGGAGGGTTGAAATGCTCTTGTTATCTACAGATATACAGTTCCTGTGAGTTATAAATTTAAATCTGCCTTTATTTACTTCTAGACTTTTAATAAGATCTGTAGTAATAGTGTCTGGTTAATTCCATATAATTATAATGCCAAATACTGTGTTAATTTCATGGCTCCTGTTACTGATATCATGAATCTTTGGAAGTTTTAGGACAACCAAGAATAATTATCACAGCTTCATTTGGAATTATCTCCAAGTGTCAGAGAGACACTTTTATATCTATCATTAAGATATGCACAACATAATTATTTAAGAAAGTAATATAGGTTATGTACATCATTCTCACTATTCTTACATTAGCATCGTAAACGATGGCGTAACTACCAACATCTATGATGTTATTTTAGCCTCTTTGCATTTATTAGGTTTTGGAATGGTACATCAGCATCAAGGATTCCGTAAGATTTAACGTATGTGATGTTGTTATCATGCACACAGATAGGCGAGGCATGATGAATGCTTATCAGTATTTAAGTTTATGATGAAGATGAGACGAGGCCTAGTCGCCTACAAACTACTTTAACTTCATTAAGAATGCTACTATTTCTTTTATTAATACATAGACCGTTTCTCGCCCAAACAGAAAAGAAGAAAGACTTTCATCATTATTCACCCCATTACAGTCTTGCCAAAGGCGAGCCTACACCACAGGTGAAAAAAACTGCAACATATCAACACCTCTCCTTCAAAGCGCAGGCACTGTACCGGCTTGCCGGTTTCCCTTATTCCTTTCATAAATGTAACTTTGCTCACATGCCAACAGCATATCAAGCCATGAAAACCATTTGTCTCCACTCACTCCTATCTAACACGCTCACGAACGCTTGCTGGAAGTCCAAGCCCCTCACACACACAACCTTCTTTGCCCCCTCCCTCTAATCTTTCCCAGGCCGACCCCTAC
Source organism: Cherax quadricarinatus (assembly GCF_038502225.1). Lineage (NCBI taxonomy): Eukaryota > Metazoa > Arthropoda > Malacostraca > Decapoda > Parastacidae > Cherax > Cherax quadricarinatus. The sequence goes on along the minus strand of NC_091352.1, from coordinate 23,916,917 downwards.
CCCACTTTCCTTCCGCTAAAATCTATATACAGTCCAATTATTCTATTTCGTTCCAGCCTCTCTAAATGTCCGACCCATCTCAACAACGAATCCTCAGCCCATTGGATAATACTTTTAGTAATGCCGCACCTTCTACTAATCTCCAAACTATACATTCATTGCATTATATTCACACCCCACATTGTCCTCAGACACATCTCCACTGCCTCCAGCCTTCTCCTTGTTACAACATTCACCACGCATGCTTCACATCCATATAAGAGTCTTGGTATAACTATACTCTCATACATTTCTCTCTTTGCTTCCATGGATAAAGTTCATTGTCTCCACAGACTTCCCGGTGCACAATCCTACACATGAGAGTCGAAGTCTGATCCTATGGTAGAGTCTATTAAGTATCGTTCTGTCAAATGTTTTACAAAGACAACCAGTTATGGAGATTGATCTAAATGAATCAAGCTGTTGTAGCTTACAAATAGGCACAATGCAGCTTATGGTCCAGGAAAAATGAACGACATTCCTCAATGTAACTAAAATTATTGAGCGCTAATAAAGTGTCATCAGGGAGTTCCCAAGAGTTCACATGATACCATAAGTTACATCATCATTTTCAGGGGCTGTTGATCCAGCTTTATTTAATCCATTGTTTAACTTATACTTATTGAACAGGCAGTCTCTCTCTCATGAACGTTTTGCCTGATAAAATCAATGAGTTTCAACCTTTCCGTCAGCAGTATCTCCCATCTCTAAAATTAAATGAAAGCTTTACGTGCTTGGGTGCTTTCGCCCAGTTATTTATGAGGTCATTAACTTTTTCAAGAGGACAAGTATGAGCAACATTACCAGTCTTTTTCCTAGTTATTTTACTTGTATTTTTTAAGCTTGACTAGGAGAGATAGATCTGATTAACCCATTAAATAAATGAACTTATTCGTTTTGCCTGAGTACTTGTTTCCTGTTCCTAGTATTTAATAACGATGCTTGGGAGGTTTTTGCGTAACGCAGAGGTTCATCATATTACGATCATTATAGTAATAATGATGAGGTACATTTATGATCATTATAGCAATTATGATGAAGAACATTTACAATCATTATAGTAATCATGATGAGGAATATTTACTATCATTATAGTAATAATGATGAGGTACATTTACATTCATTATAGCAATCATGATGAGGAATATTTACTATCATTATAGTAATAATGATGAGGTACATTTACAATCATTATAGCAATCATGATGAGGAATATTTACTATCATTATAGTAATAATGATGAGGTACATTTACAATCATTATAATGATCATGATAAGGTACATTTACAATCATTATAGCAATTATGATGAAGAACATTTACAATCATTATAGTAATCATGATGAGGAATATTTACTATCATTATAGCAATCATGATGAGGTACATTTACAATCATTATAGCAATCATGATGAGGTACGTTTACAATCATTATAATGATCAAGATGAGGTACATTTACAATCATTATAATAATCAAGATGAGGTACATTTACAATCATTATAGCAATCATGATGAGGTACGTTTACAATCATTATAATGATCAAGATGAGGTACATTTACAATCATTATAATAATCAAGATGAGGTACATTTACAATCATTATAATAATCATGATGAGGTACATTTACAATCATTATAATAATCAAGATGAGGTACATTTACAATCATTATAATAATCAAGATGAGGTACATTTACAATCATTATAATAATCAAGATAAGGTACATTTACAATCATTATAATAATCAAGATGAGGTACATTTACAATCATTATAATAATCAAGATGAGGTACATTTACAATCATTATAATAATCAAGATGAGGTACATTTACAATCATTATAATAATCAAGATGAGGTACATTTACAATCATTATAATAATCAAGATGAGGTACATTTACAATCATTATAATAATCAAGATGAGGTACATTTACAATCATTATAATAATCAAGATGAGGTACATTTACAACGAAACAATTATATCATCTTTCTGTCATTCCTCTGGCCAAGTTTACAATGATGGCGACCTTGTCATTATTTTTATTGTCTGGTGAACCATAATAAAGATGAGAGAAGCAACAGCCTTCACGGAAACACTTAAAGACACTTGCTTAGCAATAATCATCTAAAAAGTTTTATTCCTGGTGTTCCCTAGTGTTCTTGCTTGGTTTATGTTCTCTGTTCACAAGTCAGAACTTTATTTATCTTCGTTCTGGTATGGTATATTGGGTTAACTTATACTGAGAAGACAGTCTAGCTTAAACAATCTAAACTAACCTAATCTGAATTAAACAAAACTAGAGGTTTTCCGTAAGTTGCTGGTGAGAGGTCCGGGAAGATGTGAGGACTGAGGGCCAGACTCAAGGGGTCGTGTTTACAAGACAGTCACACCCAAGGATCGTACATTTAATATTGCAGCCACATCAGAGACTTGTACATTTACCGTGGCAGCCACACCTGAGGACTCATTTGTTAAATGGAGTAAAAAATCTAGAGTCTAGTGTGCTCAGCATAGCAACCACACCTGAGGCCTCACACGGTCTGTGAGGCACCAACAGTCTTGGTTTCTTACCTGAACTGCCTCAGCAACACTGCAGACTTGTATGTCAGCACCGGGGCAGCTAGGCTCCAGTGCCTCGTACTTTCCGTCTCAACTTCATTTTTCATAGGGTAATTTTTTTGGCTCTCAATACTGCTGAATTCCAAGTTTTAATTCTCCATCATCGCTGAAATATGAACGTCTCCCGCCGTTATGTTTGATAATTACGCTGTTATTCATATTTATTAGTGTTAATTTTTACGAGCGCATTGCAATTATCTTGATGGTGTTATACTGTTGCATTACTGGTGGATATATTATGATTATTGTGCGTGTGTGTTATTAATGTTGTGTCGGCAGTGTTATTTTATTGTCATGGGAGCAGTGTTATACGTCTGTGTTGTGAGCAGTCTTATATGACTGGTGCTGTGTGTGTAGTGTTATATGACTACCTGGAGTATATCTGGAGAGAGTTTCGGGGGTTAACGCCCCCGCGGCCCAGTCTGTGACCAGTCCTCATGGTGGATCAGGGAATGATCAACCAGGCTCTTACTGATGGCCGCACGCAATCCAACGTACGAAGCACATCCCGGCTTGTCAGGTACTGACTTTAGGTGCCTATACAGTGCCTGCTTGAAGACAGTGTACTGAGAGGCAGTTGAACAGTCTTGGGTCCCTGACACTTATTGTGCTTCTCATTGTGGGGATGTTGCACCTCCTGCCGAGTCTTTTGCTTTCGTAGTGAGTGATTTTCGTGTGCAAGTTTGGTACTAGTCCCTCTAGGATTTTCCAGGTGTATATAATCATGTATCTCTCCCTCCTGCGTTCCAGGGAGTACAGGTTCAGGAACTTTAAGCGCTCCCAGTAATTGAGGTGTTTTATCTCCATTTTTCGCGCCGTGAAGGTTCTCTGTACATTTTCTAGGTCGGCAATTTCACCTGCCTTGAAAGGTGCTGTTAGTGTGCAGCAATATTCCAGCCTAGATAGAACAAGTGACCTGAAGAGTGTCATCATGGGCTTGGCCTCCCTAGTTTTGAAGGTTCTCATTATCCATCCTGTCATTTTTCTAGCAGATGCGATTGATACAATGTTATGGTCCTTGAAGGTGAGATCCTCCGACATGATCACTCCCAGGTCTTTGACATTAGTTTTTCGCTCTATTGTGTAGTTGGAATTTGTTTTATACTCTGATGAAGTTTTAATTTCTTCTCGTTTTCCATATCGGAGTAATTGAAATTTCTCATCGTTGAACTTTATATTGTTTTCTGTAGCCTATTTAAAGATTTGGTTGATTTCCGCCTGGAGCCTTGCAGTGTCTGCAATGGAGAACAATGTCATGCAAATTCGGGTGTTATCTGTCTTTGTCCGATAGGAGAATGAGGAACAAGATGGGAGCGAGTACTGTGCCTTGCGGAACAGAGCTTTTCACCGTACGCACCTCAGACTTTACTCTGTTGACTATTACTCTTTGCGTTCTATTTGTTAGGAAATTATAGATCCATCTACCAACTTATCCTGTTATTCCTTTATCACGCATTTTGTTCGCTATTAAACTATGGTCACATTTGTCAAAGGCTTTTGTAGAGTCTGTGTATATTACATCTGCATTCTGCTTGTCTTCTAGTGCATCTAGGACCTTGTCGTAGTGATCCAATAGTTGGGACAGACAGGAGCGACCTGCTCAAAACCCATGCTGCCCTGGATTGTGTAACTGATGGGTATGTAGGTGGTTGGCTATCTTGCTTCTTAGGACCCTTTCAAAGATTTTTATAATATGGGATGTTGGCGCTATCGGTCTGTAGTTCTTTGCAATTGCTTTACTGCCACCTTTGTGGAGTGGGGCTATGTCTGTTGTTTTTAGTGACTGTGGGACGACCCCCGTGTCCATGTCTCTCTCCACAGTATGCTGAAAGCACATGAAATCGGCTTCTTTCAGTTCTTGATGAACACGGAGTTCCATGAGTCTGAGCCTGGGGCAGAGTGCATGGACATGTCATTTATTGCTTTCTCGACGTCTTGTGGTGTTAGGATAATATCGGAGATTTTTTAATTGACCAAATTTGAGTCTTGGTCATACAAAATTGGTTTTGATTTTTGTCTCTTAGTCCGGTTAACAGCTCACTAAACACTGAATCATATTGGGACTTTAGTATCTCACTCATATCTGTTCTGTTGTCTGTGTAAGTCCCAGGGGTAAAATACTGGATGTTGTTTTTGCCTTAGATTTGGCATAAGAAAAGAAATATTTTGGGTTTTCTCCAATTTCATTGATGGCATTAAGTTCTTCTTGAGTTTCTTTCCTCCTGAATGATTCTCTAAGCTTAAGTTCGATATTTGCTATTTATCTGACCAGGGCCTCCCTATGTAATTCAAATATACTGACCCCTTTCAGCAGCTCTGTGATTCTTCGTCTTTGCCTGTATAGGGAGCATCACCTCTCTTCCAAGTTTACATCTTCTCTTCCTTTTTCTGGAAAGGAATTTATCATGAGCATCCTTAAGTGACACAGTGTTAATTCTTTCTAGGCAAAGATTTGGATCCAAGTTGTTTAGGATATCTACCATGTTTGTTCCATTCAGGACATTTAGGACAAAACTGACTTGATCCCACTGTATGCATTTGAAGGTGAATTTGGTGAGGGCACCTTCGTAGCTGGTCAACTTGTAGCTGGTCAACTTTTGATGGTCAGGAGCACTGCGCATACGTGTCTGTACTTCTCTTATCTTGTTGTCTGATTGTATCAGAGTGTATCAAAATATTGTAGTATTCTGTATGAGATCATTGTTATTGACAAAGATGAGATCTTGTGTATTTCCCAGTTTTGTTGGCTCTCTTTATTTGTTGGTGTAAAGTGAATTTGCCTCAGATATTTCATAGTCCATGTGAGTGTGAATTTTCGTCTGAGCTGTCTCCTGGGGTTATTCGCCCAACAGCAAGAAGTTTGGGGCAGGAGATGGGAGATTTTCCAGACAGTGGTCAATTTTGAAAAGCTGTTCCTGGAATTGTTGGGAAGTAACATCCGGAGGTTTGCATACAACCACAATGACAAGGTTTTGGTTTTCGATCTTTACTGATAAAACTTCAACTTCATCATTTGAGGTGTTTAGTAGTTGTGAGCAAATAAACGATTCTCTGACGTACAAGCCAACCTTCCTTTATTGCCTGTTTACTGTTATCACATCTGAATAGGTTATAGCCTGAGGTCTATATTTTGTTATCAGTGATCCTTCATGAGAGTTCCTGCAAAATCCACAAACATTGTATTTGACTCTGTGAGAAGTCTCTTGATGTAGATATTTTGTTGTTTGTTGATGGGTTTAGACCCTGTATGTTTGCAAAGATAAATGTCTTCTTGTTGATGGTACATTGAGGGGCTTTAAGATAAGATTTCGTTCGGATTTTTAACCCCAGAGGGTTAGCCACCCAGGATAACCCAAGAAAGTCAGTGCGTCATCGAGGACTGTCTAACTTATTTCCATTGGGGTCCTTAATCTTGTCCCCCAGGATGCGACCCACACCAGTCGACTAACACTCAGGTACCTACTTGCTGCTAGGTGAACAGGACAACAGGTGTAAGGAAACGTGTCGAAATGTTTCCACCCGCCGGGAATCGAGCCCGGGCCCTCCGTGTGTGAAGCGGGAGCTTTAGCCACCAGACCACCGGGGCTATGTTTGCTGGCATTCATGTCTGTTGTTCTGTAGTGGAGGCCGCTGACTGTGCCACCATTCCAGAAGTCTTAAGAGTTTGTTTAGGATTTCTGTCAGTGTTTTGACAGTTTCATTTTTCCTCGCACTAAAAAACCTCCGTTTTTGGAGTGGTTATGACTCCCTTGGTTTGTTTTCCATACGGGTGATCTGTATTTTCTTGTCCCCTTTAGGTGGTGCGCCTGACAATATAGGTTGTAGCATTGTCTTTTCTGGGATGACGAGTGGTACATTTTAGGGTGAAAAAAAAATTGCAGGTAGAGGAGTTGCATACTTCTGTTGTCATGTGTGAATCATTTATTGGGATATTCAAAACTGCACGCCCCATCTGTTCTTCCAGATATTCAATGCCTGCAGATACCCAAGACATAGAATTTACAAAGATCTGATTTCTGTTTAGGATTCTTTGTGCCTGCATTTTCAACTGATGCAATTTTTTTCTGTCTCCCCATTACTCACAGGTACTGTACGAGCATCAGTGTTCCCACCAGTTTTTCTGGTAATGTATGGACACTCTTCCCTGGAGCATCTTCCCCTTTTATTCCATCTCCAGCAGTATTGCTACCTGGAACTTTTGGAATCTGTGTAGTGCTGTCTTTATCTGTTTCATCACCAGGGCCACTATCTGCATCTGGTGCACTGTCCTCCAGGACAGCACTAGCACCATCTGGTGCACTGTCCTCCAGGACAGCACTAGCACCATCTGGTGCACTGTCCTCCAGGACAGCACTAGCACCATCTGGTGCACTGTCTTCCAGGACAGCACTAGCACCATCTGGTGCACTGTCTTCCAGGACAGCACTAGCACCATCTGGTGCACTGTCTTCCAGGACAGCACTAGCACCATCTGGTGCACTGTCTTCCAGGACAGCACTAGCACCATCTGGTGCACTGTCCTCCAGGACAGCACTAGCACCATCTGGCGCACTGTCTTCCAGGACAGCACTAGCACCATCTGGTGCACTGTCTTCCAGGACAGCACTAGCACCATCTGGTGCACTGTCTTCCAGGACAGCACTAGCACCATCTGGTGCACTGTCCTCCAGGACAGCACTAGCACCATCTGGTGCACTGTCCTCCAGGACAGCACTAGCACCATCTGGTGCACTGTCCTCCAGGACAGCACTAGCACCATCTGGTGCACTGTCCTCCAGGACAGCACTAGCACCATCTGGTGCACTGTCCTCCAGGACAGCACTAGCACCATCTGGTGCACTGTCCTCCAGGACAGCACTAGCACCATCTGGTGCACTGTCCTCCAGGACAGCACTAGCACCATCTGGTGCACTGTCCTCCAGGACAGCACTAGCACCATCTGGTGCACTGTCCTCCAGGACAGCACTAGCACCATCTGGTGCACTGTCCTCCAGGACAGCAGTAGCACCATCTGGTGCACTGTTCTCCAGGACAGCACTCTCTCCATCTGGTGCACTGTCCTCCAGGACAGCACTAGCACCATCTGGCGCACTGTCCTCCAGGACAGCACTAGCACCATCTGGTGCACTGTCCTCCAGGACAGCACTATCTCCATCTGGTGCACTGTCCTCCAGGACAGCACTAGCACCATCTGGTGCACTGTCCTCCACGACAGCACTAGCACCATCTGGTGCACTGTCCTCCAAGACAGCACCAGCACCATCTGGTGCACTGTTCTCCAGGACAGCACTATCTCCATCTGGTGCACTGTCCTCCAGGACAACACTAGCACCATCTGGTGCACTGTCCTCCAGGACAGCACTAGCACCATCTGTTGCACTGTCCTCCAGGACACCACTAGCACCATCTGGTGCACTGTCCTCCAGGACAGCACTAGCACCATCTGGTGCATTGTCCTCCAGGACAGCACTAGCACCATCTGGTGCACTGTCCTCCAGGACAGCACTAGCACCATCTGGTGCACTGTCCTCCAGGACAGCACTAGCACCATCTGGTGCACTGTCCTCCAGGACAGCACTAGCACCATCTGGTGCACTGTCCTCCAGGACAGCACTAGCACCATCTGGTGCACTGTCCTCCAGGACAGCACTAGCACCATCTGGTGCACTGTCCTCCAGGACAGCACTATCTCCATCTGGTGCACTGTCCTCCAGGACAGCACTAGCACCATCTGGTGCACTGTCCTCCAGGACAGCACTAGCACCATCTGGTGCACTGTCCTCCAAGACAGCACTAGCACCATCTGGTGCACTGTCCTCCAAGACAGCACTAGCACCATCTGGTGCACTGTCCTCCAGGACAGCACTAGCACCATCTGGTGCACTGTCCTCCAAGACAGCACTAGCACCATCTGGTGCACTGTCCTCCAGGACAGCACTAGCACCATCTGGTGCACTGTCCTCCAAGACAGCACTAGCACCATCTGGTGCACTGTCCTCCAAGACAGCACTAGCATCATCTGGTGCACTGTCCTCCAGGACAGCACTAGCACCATCTGGTGCACTGTCCTCCAGGACAGCACTAGCACCATCTGGTGCACTGTCCTCCAGGACAGCACTAGCACCATCTGGTGCACTGTCCTCCAAGACAGCACTAGCACCATCTGGTGTACTGTCCTCCAGGACAGCACTAGCACCATCTGGTGCACTGTCCTCCAGGACAGCACTAGCACTTTCTTGTGCACTGTCCTCCAGGACAGCACTAGCACCATCTGGTGCACTGTCCTCCAGGACAGCACTAGCACCATCTGGTGCACTGTCCTCCAGGACAGCACTATCTCCACCTGGTGCACTGTCCTCCAGGACAGCACTAGCACCATCTGGTGCACTGTCCTCCAGGACAGCACTAGCACCATCTGGTGCACGATCCTCCAAGACAGCACTAGCACCATCTGGTGCACTTTCCTCCAGGACAGCACTAGCACCATCTGGTGCACTGTCCTCCAGGACAGCACTAGCACCATCTGGTGCACTGTCCTCCAAGACAGCACTAGCACCATCTGGTGCACTGTCCTCCAGGACAGCACTAGCACCATCTGGTGCACTATCCTCCAAGACAGCACTAGCACCATCTGGTGCACTGTCCTCCAGGACAGCACTAGCACCATCTGGTGCACTGTCCTCCAAGACAGCACTAGCACCATCTGGTGCACTGTCCTCCAAGACAGCACTAGCACCATCTGGTGCACTGTCCTCCAGGACAGCACTAGCACCATCTGGTGCACTCTCCTCCAGGACAGCACTAGCACCATCTGGTGCACTGTCCTCCAGGACAGCACTAGCACCATCTGGTGCACTGTCCTCCAAAACAGCACTAGCACCATCTGGTGTACTGTCCTCCAGGACAGCACTAGCACCATCTGGTGCACTGTCCTCCAGGACAGCACTAGCACCATCTGGTGCACTGTCCTCCAGGACAGCACTAGCACCATCTGGTGCACTGTCCTCCAGGACAGCACTAGCACCATCTGGTGCACTGTCCTCCAGGACAGCACTAGCACCATCTGGTGCACTGTCCTCCAGGACAGCACTAGCACCATCTGGTGCACTGTCCTCCAGGACAGCACTAGCACCATCTGGTGCACTGTCCTCCAGGACAGCACTAGCACCATCTGGTGCACTGTCCTCCAGGACAGCACTAGCACCATCTGGTGCACTGTCCTCCAGGACAGCACTAGCACCATCTGGTGCACTGTCCTCCAGGACAGCACTAGCACCATCTGGTGCATTGTCCTCCAGGACAGCACTAGCACCATCTGGTGCACTGTCCTCCAGGACAGCACTAGCACCATCTGGTGCACTGTCCTCCAGGACAGCACTAGCACCATCTGGTGCACTGTCCTCCAGGACAGCACTAGCACCATGTGGTGCACTGTCCTCCAGGACAGCACTAGCACCATCTGGTGCACTGTCCTCCAGGACAGCACTAGCACCTTCTGGTGCACTGTCCTCCAGGACAGCACTAGCACCATCTGGTGCATTGTCCTCCAGGACAGCACTAGCACCATCTGGTGCACTGTCCTCCAGGACAGCACTAGCACCATCTGGTGCACTGTCCTCCAGGACAGCACTAGCACCATCTGGTGCACTGTCCTCCAGGACAGCACTAGCACCATGTGGTGCACTGTCCTCCAGGACAGCACTAGCACCATCTGGTGCACTGTCCTCCAGGACAGCACTAGCACCATCTGGTGCACTCTCCTCCAGCACAGCACTAGCACCATCTGGTGCACTGTCCTCCAGGACAGCACTAGCACCATCTGTTGCACTGTCCTCCAGGACAGCACTAGCACCATCTGGTGCACTGTCCTCCAGGACAGCACTAGCACCATCTGTTGCACTGTCCTCCAGGACAGCACTAGCACCATATGGTGCACTGTCCTCCAGGACAGCACTAGCACCATGTGGTGCATTGTCCTACAGGACAGCACTAGCACCATCTGGTGCACTGTCCTCCAGGACAGCACTAGCACCATCTGGTGCACTGTCCTCCAGGACAGCACTAGCACCATCTGGTGCACTGTCCTCCAGGACAGCACTAGCACCATCTGGTGCACTGTCCTCCAGGACAGCACTAGCACCATCTGGTGCACTGTCCTCCAGGACAGCACTAGCACCATCTGGTGCACTGTCCTCCAGGACAGCACTAGCACCATCTGGTGCACTGTCCTCCAGGACAGCACTATCTCCATCTGGTGCACTGTCCTCCAGGACAGCACTAGCACCATCTGGTGCACTGTCCTCCAGGACAGCACTAGCACCATCTGGTGCACTGTCCTCCAAGACAGCACTAGCACCATCTGGTGCACTGTCCTCCAAGACAGCACTAGCACCATCTGGTGCACTGTCCTCCAGGACAGCACTAGCACCATCTGGTGCACTGTCCTCCAAGACAGCACTAGCACCATCTGGTGCACTGTCCTCCAGGACAGCACTAGCACCATCTGGTGCACTGTCCTCCAAGACAGCACTAGCACCATCTGGTGCACTGTCCTCCAAGACAGCACTAGCATCATCTGGTGCACTGTCCTCCAGGACAGCACTAGCACCATCTGGTGCACTGTCCTCCAGGACAGCACTAGCACCATCTGGTGCACTGTCCTCCAGGACAGCACTAGCACCATCTGGTGCACTGTCCTCCAAGACAGCACTAGCACCATCTGGTGTACTGTCCTCCAGGACAGCACTAGCACCATCTGGTGCACTGTCCTCCAGGACAGCACTAGCACTTTCTTGTGCACTGTCCTCCAGGACAGCACTAGCACCATCTGGTGCACTGTCCTCCAGGACAGCACTAGCACCATCTGGTGCACTGTCCTCCAGGACAGCACTATCTCCACCTGGTGCACTGTCCTCCAGGACAGCACTAGCACCATCTGGTGCACTGTCCTCCAGGACAGCACTAGCACCATCTGGTGCACGATCCTCCAAGACAGCACTAGCACCATCTGGTGCACTTTCCTCCAGGACAGCACTAGCACCATCTGGTGCACTGTCCTCCAGGACAGCACTAGCACCATCTGGTGCACTGTCCTCCAAGACAGCACTAGCACCATCTGGTGCACTGTCCTCCAGGACAGCACTAGCACCATCTGGTGCACTATCCTCCAAGACAGCACTAGCACCATCTGGTGCACTGTCCTCCAGGACAGCACTAGCACCATCTGGTGCACTGTCCTCCAAGACAGCACTAGCACCATCTGGTGCACTGTCCTCCAAGACAGCACTAGCACCATCTGGTGCACTGTCCTCCAGGACAGCACTAGCACCATCTGGTGCACTCTCCTCCAGGACAGCACTAGCACCATCTGGTGCACTGTCCTCCAGGACAGCACTAGCACCATCTGGTGCACTGTCCTCCAAAACATCACTAGCACCATCTGGTGTACTGTCCTCCAGGACAGCACTAGCACCATCTGGTGCACTGTCCTCCAGGACAGCACTAGCACCATCTGGTGCACTCTCCTCCAGGACAGCACTAGCACCATCTGGTGCACTGTCCTCCAGGACAGCACTAGCACCATCTGGTGCACTGTCCTCCAGGACAGCACTAGCACCATCTGGTGCACTGTCCTCCAGGACAGCACTAGCACCATCTGGTGCACTGTCCTCCAGGACAGCACTAGCACCATCTGGTGCACTGTCCTCCAGGACAGCACTAGCACCATCTGGTGCACTGTCCTCCAGGACAGCACTAGCACCATCTGGTGCACTGTCCTCCAGGACAGCACTAGCACCATCTGGTGCATTGTCCTCCAGGACAGCACTAGCACCATCTGGTGCACTGTCCTCCAGGACAGCACTAGCACCATCTGGTGCACTGTCCTCCAGGACAGCACTAGCACCATCTGGTGCACTGTCCTCCAGGACAGCACTAGCACCATGTGGTGCACTGTCCTCCAGGACAGCACTAGCACCATCTGGTGCACTGTCCTCCAGGACAGCACTAGCACCTTCTGGTGCACTGTCCTCCAGGACAGCACTAGCACCATCTGGTGCATTGTCCTCCAGGACAGCACTAGCACCATCTGGTGCACTGTCCTCCAGGACAGCACTAGCACCATCTGGTGCACTGTCCTCCAGGACAG
>NC_091352.1:23235302-23247802 GCF_038502225.1 Cherax quadricarinatus | reverse complement strand
TTGATATATGTGAACGACATGATGGAAGGAATAGACTCTGAAGTGTCCCTGTTCGCAGATGACGTGAAGTTGATGAGAAGAATTAAATCGGACGAGGATGAGGCAAAACTGCAAAGAGACCTGGAGAGGCTGGACATGTGGTCCAGTAACTGGCTTCTCGAATTCAATCCAGCCAAATGCAAAGTCATGAAGATTGGGGAGGGGCAAAGAAGACCGCAGACAGAGTATAGGCTAGGTGGACAAAGACTACAGACCTCACTCAGGGAGAAAGACCTTGGGGTGACCATAACACCGAGCACATCACCGGAGGCACACATCAACCAAATAACCGCTGCAGCATACGGGCGCCTGGCAAACCTGAGAATAGCATTCCGATACCTTAATAAGGAATCGTTCAAGACACTGTACACTGTGTATGTTAGGCCCATACTGGAGTATGCAGCACCAGTCTGGAACCCACACCTGGTCAAGCACGTTAAGAAGTTAGAGAAAGTACAAAGGTTTGCAACAAGGCTAGTCCCAGAGCTCAAGGGAATGTCGTACGAGGAAAGGTTAAGGGAAATCGGACTGACGACACTGGAGGACAGAAGGGTCAGGGGAGACATGATAACGACATACAAGATACTGCGGGGAATAGACAAGGTGGACAGAGATAGGATGTTCCAGAGAGGGGACACAGGGACAAGGGGTCACAACTGGAAGCTGAAGACTCAGACGAGTCACAGGGACGTTAGGAAGTATTTCTTCAGTCATAGAGTTGTCAGCAAGTGGAATAGCCTAGCAAGTGAAGTAGTGGAGGCAGGAACCATACATAGTTTTAAGAAGAGGTATGACAAAGCTCAGGAAGCAGAGAGAGAGAGGATCCAGTAGCGATCAGTGAAGAGGCGGGGCCAGGAGCTGAGTCTCGACCCCTGCAACCACAATTAGGTGAGTACAATTAGGTGAGTACAACCACAATTAGGTGAGTACACACACACACATACACACACACATACACACACACACACACACACACACACACACACACACACACACACACACAAACACACACATACACACACATACACACACACATACACGTCCTACTCCAGGACGTCACATCGACCTGGACAATCTACACTGCTACAGCTGCACTACAAGTACTGTATCACCTATGAGTGGTTGTTTGGGTGTGGGGTTCAGGTTCCAATTTAACCGCCAAGCTGAATGTGAATGGTCTAACTCTCATAGCACGATAAAGAATAGGCACTCAAGTATTCAATAAGGTTTAGCAAATGGTAATCCATTGAACAAGGCGATTAACTCACTATAAGCAGGTGATATAGGCAAAACAGCAAGGGTGGGAGTCAGGTCACAAGAGGTTGTGGACACAAGCGACAACTGAGAATCTACATTACACTCCAAGTACAAGCCACCTACTTTTCAGACACATAATAAACCCACACATAATTCGACACATAATTACACACACACACACACACACACACACACACACACACACACACACACACACACACACACACACACACACACACAAACACACACACACATACACACACCCACATACACACACACACACACACACACACACACACACACACACACACACACACACACACACACACACACACACACACACACACACACTGTAAGTGCGGTAAGTCCCAGGAGGTTGGTCAGGTCACAAGAAGGTGTGGGCAGCCAAGGACCACTGAGACTTACCTTAAACGCACAAGCCACCTACCTTTCAGTACATAATAAACCCACACATAATTCCACACACAATTACACACAAAATTACACACTCACACACACACACACACACACACACACACACACACACACACACACACACACACACACACACACACACACACACACATATCCAGACACACACACACTCCCCTCTCACCACCGACATCTCACTACTTCCCCTGATCCATCCCCTCCCTCGATCACCCTCCCCTCCCCCAATCACCCCAAACCCTCCCCACCCCTCCCCACTCAGCCCCCAAATAGCCACAGTTCCTCCACTAATTCCCCCCCCCCACACTCTGACACACACACTACTAACCTAACATACAGAACTACATAGGTTTCCCACTCTGAGGCAATCAGGATAAAACAAAAATGGGTTGCCAGAGAGCAACAAGAAAAACCAAGGGACAGGAGGAGGAAAATGCAAAGGAAGATTGGGCAGCAGAGCTCATAAAAAGGGATCATGAATGGGAAAAGAAACTAGAAGAACTTAGCATGAGAATGGAAGAGAGGATAGATATGGAAAGCAGGAAGTGGGAGGTGCATGTCAAAGCAGCAGAAGCTAGGATACAGAGTTTAGAAGAGGAATTGAAAAATCTGAAACAGCCTAAAGAACTAAAGAACATTTTGGGATTGACAACAGAGACTGCTACCTCAGCCACAAATAAGGGGACTGTAGGGAAAGAAGGGGCACAACTGCATGGAGATGCTCTATCAGAGCAGACTGTAGCAAATGAAAGAGCTAAGCTTTATGTGGAGGCCCTAACAGACAACAACAGAGCCCAAGGAAAGCCGAGAAGGGAAAATGACAGGCCACTGAGCCCAAGTACATTAGCCAGTGAAACTGATGAAAGGAAAGCTGCAGTGGAGGAAACCAAATTAAATGAGGGGATACACAGGGATATGCAGTGGGAGAATGAAAGGGTGAGGTCAGTCTTTGTGTATGGGCTCCAGGAAGTCGAAGGGGAAACATATGAAGCAAGAAAACAAGGGGAAAAAAAAGCAATTGAAAGCATCATGAAAGCAATAGGAGAAGACGATATGACCCAGCTGGAAAATTTTCGGAGAATAGGGGGGTTTGTAAAAAAAAGAACCCGGCCAGTGAGAGTGACCTGCAAGGCAGAAGCGACTCGGACCAGGATACTGCAGGAGAAAGCACGATTAAGGGACATGACGGCATACAGGAGGGTGTATCTCGACCGCGACAGAACACAAGAAGAAAGGAAGAAACTGAGAGAGATGGTACAAAGGCGAAAGGAGGAAAGAGAGGGGATGGAGAAGACAGACAGGAGATCCCAGACCCAGGAAGAAGATCTAATACTGCCTCCCTCACAACTTTCTATAGAAGCCTCCCAACCAGGACAACCCCAGTGCAACCAAACACTCTAAATCAAAACACCCATGCCACATCCAATGCCCCCACCCACTACATTACAAACTTCACCCCCACAGCAACAACCCATAGTTCCTTACCAGGTCTCCCACTTCCCCAACCCCAATATACTTCCCAGACCACAGTCTTAGAAAAGAAGTTGAAGGTGTGGTACACAAATGCAGATGGAATAACAAACAAGTATGAGGAGTGGCACGAAAGAATCAAAGAGACATCCCCAGACATAATAGCACTCACAGAAACAAAACTCACCAGAATAATAACAGATTCAATTTTTCCATCCGGATATCAAATCTTCAGGAAAGACAGAGGGAGGAGAGGGGGAGGAGGAGTTGCACTGCTCATTAAAAACCAGTGGGGTTTTGAGAAAATGGAAGGAATGGATGGCATGGGCGAAAGGGACTACTTAGTAGGAACAATCCAGTCTGAGGGACATAAGGTGATAATTGCAGTAATGTACAACCCACCACAGAACTGCAGGAGGCCAAGAGAAGAATACGATGAGAGCAACAGAGCAATGATCAACACACTAGCCGAGGTGGCCAGGAGAGCACACATGGGGGGAGCAAAGTTACTAGTTATGGGTGATTTCAATCACAAGGAGATTGACTGGGAAAACCTGGAGCCCCATGGGGGTCCCGAAACATGGAGAGCCAAGATGATGGATGTGGTACTGGAGAACCTCATGCATCAACATGTTAGAGACACTACCAGAGAGAGAGAAGAGGATGAACCAGCAAGGTTGGACCTTGTATTCACCATGAGTAGTTCGGACATCGAGGGTATCATGTATGAAAGGCCCCTGGGAGCTAGTGATCATGTGGTTCTGTGCTTCGACTACATAGTTGAGCTCCAAGTGGAGAGAGTAGCAGGAATAGGCTGGGAAAAACCAAACTACAAAAGGGGGAACTACTCAGGCATGAGGAACTTCCTTCAAGACATTCAGTGGGAGAGGGAACTGACAGGAAAACCAGTACAAGAAATGATGGACTATGTAGCAACAAAATGCAAGGAGGCAGAGGAGAGGTTTGTTCCCAAGGGAAACAGAAATAATGGGAAGAACAGAACGAGTCCTTGGTTCACCCAAAGGTGTAGGGAGGCAAAAACTAGGTGTACTAGAGAATGGAAAAGGTACAGAAGACAGAGAACTCAGGAAAATAAAGAAATCAGCCGAAGAGCCAGAAACGAATATGCACAGATAAGAAGGGAGGCTCAGAGACAATATGAAAATGATATAGCATCAAAAGTAAACACTGACCCGAAGCTGTTGTACAGCCACATCAGGAGGAAAACAACAGTCAAGGACCAGGTAATCAGACTGAGGAAGGGTGATGGGGAATTCACAAGAAACGACCGAGAGGTATGTCAGGAGCTCAACACAAGATTTAAAGAGGTATTTACAGTGGAAACCAGTAGGACTCCAAGAAATCAGAACAAGGGGGCACACCAGCAAGTGCTGGATGAGGTACATATAACCAAGGAGGAGGTGAAGAAGCTGCTATGCGAACTTGACACCTCAAAGGCGGTGGGACCAGACAACATCTCTCCATGGGTCCTTAAAGAGGGAGCAGAGATATTGTGTGAGCCATTAACAAAGATCTTCAACACATCATTTGAAACTGGGCAACTCCCTGAGGTATGGAAAATGGCAAATGTAGTCCCAATTTTTAAAAAGGGAGACAGACATGAGGCACTAAACTACAGACCTGTATCTCTAACGTGTATAGTATGCAAGGTCATGGAGAAGATCATCAGGAGGAGAGTGGTGGGGCATCTGGAAAGAAACAAGTGTATAATTGACAACCAGCACGGTTTCAGGGAAGGAAA
This sequence comes from Cherax quadricarinatus, assembly GCF_038502225.1. Lineage (NCBI taxonomy): Eukaryota > Metazoa > Arthropoda > Malacostraca > Decapoda > Parastacidae > Cherax > Cherax quadricarinatus. The sequence continues at coordinate 23,242,824 of NC_091352.1, read as the reverse complement.
ATCCTGTGTCACAAACCTACTAGAGTTTTATGACAAGGTGACAGAAGTAAGACAAGAGAGAGAGGGGTGGATCGACTGCGTATTTTTGGACTGCAAGAAGGCTTTCGACACAGTTCCTCACAAGAGGTTACTGCAAAAGCTAGAGGATCAGGCACACATAACCGGAAAGGCACTGCAATGGATCAGAGAATATCTGACAGGGAGGAAACAACGAGTCATGGTACGCGACGAGGTGTCAGAGTGGGCGCCTGTGACAAGCGGGGTTCCACAGGGGTCAGTCCTAGGACCTGTGCTGTTCTTGGTATACGTGAACGACATAACGGAAGGGATAGACTCAGAAGTGTCCTTGTTTGCAGACGATGTGAAGTTAATGAGAAGAATCGAATCGGACGAGGATCAGGCAGGACTACAAAGAGATCTGGACAGGCTACAAGCCTGGTCCAGCAACTGGCTCCTTGAATTTAACCCTGCCAAATGCAAAGTCATGAAGATTGGGGAAGGGCAAAGAAGACCGCAGACACAATATAGTTTAGATGGCCATAGACTGCAAACCTCACTCAAGGAAAAAGATCTGGGGGTGAGTATAACACCGAGCATATCTCCTGAGGCGCACATCAATCAGATAACTGCTGCAGCATACGGGCGCCTGGCAAACCTACGGATAGCGTTCCGATACCTCAGTAAGGATTCGTTTAAGACTCTGTACACCATCTACGTCAGGCCCATACTGGAGTATGCAGCACCAGTTTGGAATCCACACCTAGTCAAGCACGTCAAGAAATTAGAGAAAGTGCAAAGGTTTGCAACAAGACTAGTCCCAGAGCTACGGGGATTGTCCTATGAAGAAAGGTTGAGGGAAATCGGCCTGACGACACTGGAGGCCAGGAGGGTCAGGGGAGACATGATAACGACATATAAAATACTGCGCGGAATAGACGAGGTGGACAAAGACGGGATGTTCCAGAGATGGGACACAGACACAAGAGGTCACAATTGGAAGTTGAAGACTCAGATGAATCAAAGGGATGTTAGGAAGTATTTCTTCAGTCATAGAGTAGTCAGGCCATGGAATAGCCTAGAAAGTGATGTGGTGGAGGCAGGAACCATACATAGTTTTAAGGCGAGGTATGATAGAGCTCATGGGGCTGGGAGAGAGAGGACCTAGTAGCAATCAGCGAAGAGGCGGGGCCAGGAGCTGTGACTCGACCCCTGCAACCACAAATAGGTGAGTACAAATAGGTGAGTACACATACACACACACACACACATACACACACACACACACACACACACACACACACACACACACACACACACACACACACACACACACATACACACACACACACACACACACATACACACATACACACATACACACACACATACACACACACACACACACACACACGTACACACACACACACACATACACACACACACACACACACACGTACACACACACACACACATACACACACACACACATACATATACACATACACACACAGGAACAAGCACTTGTAAGCTGTAGTACACACACAAACACACATACACAGGATTTCACACTGTCCTGTGAACTGACCATCTGAACCTTTCTCCTCTCCCCCCCCTCTTTCTACTCTAAGTAGACCTATCTCTACCTCTCTCACTCTTTACCTATATCTCTCTCTCTACCTATCTCTCTCTCTCTCTTCCCTCTCCCATCTCTCCCTTCTAACATCTCTTACCTCTAACACCTCCCCCCCTCTAACATCTCTCCCCCTCTAACATCTGTCCCCTCCCATTATATCTCCCCTCTCCCTTTCCCCACCTCTCTCCCATCCTCCCCTCCCTCTCCACCTAGCCTCTCTCCCCTCTCGCTCTTCCATCTCCCCCCTCTTTCCCCCTTCTCCCCCCTCTCTGCCCCCTCTCTCTCCCCCTCTTTGCCTTCTCTTTCTCTCTCTCTCTCCCTCTCTCCCCCCCCCCCCCTCTCTCTCTCTCTCTCTCTCTCTCGCTCTCTCTCTCTCTCTTGCTCTCTCGCTCTCTCTCTCTCTCTCTCTCTCTCTCTCTCTCTCTCTCTCTCTCTCTCTTGCTCTCTCTCTCTCTTGCTCTCTCTCGTCCCCATTTTCCCTTCTAACTCTCCCCTCTCCTACTCTTCCCTTCACTCTCTCTCCCCCTCTGCCTTTCCCTTCTCTCTTCTCTCACAAAAAAAAAAAAAAAAAAAAAAAAAAAATGGTGGGGACTCCCAGGAACCAAGGATCAGATGAGAATGGTTCTGGTAGGGAGGAGTGGATGGAGGAGCAGTGGAAAAGGATGGAACAAGAGTGGGAGAGAAAATTAGGAGAGCTTTCTGAAAAAATGGAGAAAGAGCTCTCTGTGAAATTGGAAAAGAGGTTGAAGAAGGAGACAAAGAATTGGGAGGCACAAGTCGAAACTGCAGTAGCCAAGATAAGGGTCCTAGAAGTTGAGATAAATAGGCTGAAGCGGGTTACAGGGGCAGTGACCAGAGAAGACACAGCATATGAAGCTGCGAGGCCAAACAGGAAGGAAGGAATTATGAATTATGCTAAGGTCACATCAGTCTGCCAAGGAGGACCAAGGAGTGAAAGGGAAGATCAGCTGGTTGCAGATGGAGAGGGTGATAGGTCGAATGCTGAGGCACAACAAGGCTATCAAGAGCCACTGGAAAAATCAAGGGAGAAACTGACCACATACAGGCAGGATCCAGAGTCACAGAGGGTGAGGCAATTGGAGGAAGAAAGGGCAAAATCAGTGTTTATCCATGGGCTTCAGGAGAGAGAGGAAAGGACACACACTGAAAGGCAGCAGGAAGAAAGAAAGGAGATTGAGAAAATCATCACGGAAATAGGTGAAGAGATGGACGAGATTGTAAATTTTCAGAGAATAGGGGGGTACTCGAAGGGGAGAAACCGACCAATCAAGCTGATTCTCAGGACGGAAACAGTGCGGAACAGGATCCTCCAAGAGAAACCACGATTGAAATACTCGGAAGAGTACAAGAGGGTGTTCCTAGACAGAGACAAAACAAAATCAGAACGACAGCAGCTGAGGGAGAGGACAAAAAAGCGAAAGGAGCTAGGAAAAGAGACAAGGAGGGAACCAGCAGAGGTCAGTCAGAACAGAACAGCAAGGGCAAGCACACACACAACTACTCTCAGAACCATACAACCTATCACACCATCCCAACACACACTACAATCCATACCCACAGCCTCCACCCAACACCGAGCTATAGAATCCCACAGTATGCCACCAGGTCTCCCACCCTCACAGGCCCCCCAAACCACAGTGTTGGAAAGGAAACTGAAGGTATGGTACACAAACGCTGATGGAATAACAAATAAGTGGGAGGAGTGGCATGAAAGAGTCAAAGAAGCATCACCGGACATCATAGCTCTCACAGAAACCAAGCTTACAGGTATGATAACAGATGCCATCTTTCCAACGGGATACCAAATCCTGAGGAAAGACAGAGGGAACAGGGGGGGGTGGAGGAGTGGCGTTGCTGATCAAAAATCGCTGGAATTTTGATGAGCTGGAGAGAGGAGACAGCGGAGAAGAAAGTGATTACATAGTGGGAACACTTCACTTTGGAGGTCCCAAGGTGGTAATAGCAGTGATGTATAACCCACCACAGAACAGCAGGAGGCCAAGGCAAGAGTACGACGAGAGCAATAGAGCGATGGTTGACACACTGGCTAGAGTGGCCAGAAGAGCTCATGCATGCAGGGCAAAGCTCCTGATCATGGGTGACTTTAACCACAAGGAGATCGATTGGGAGAACTTGGACCCACATGGGGGCCAAGATACATGGAGGGCTAAGATGATGGAGGTGGTACTGGAAAACTTCATGTGCCAACACGTAAGGGACACTACAAGAGAGAGAGGAGAGGATGAACCAGCAAGGCTGGACTTAGTATTCACCTTGAGTAGTGCAGATATCGAGGACATCACATATGAAAGACCCCTTGCGGCCAGTGACCATGTGGTTTTAAGCTTCGAATACACAGTAGAGCTACAAGTGGAGGGAGAAGCAGGAAGGCCAGGACGAATGAAGCCAAACTACAAGAAAGGGGACTACACAGGAATGAGGAACTACCTGAACGGGGTTCAGTGGGACAGAGAACTGGCAGGGAAGCCAGTTAATGAGATGATGGAATATGTAGCAACAAAATGCAAGGAGGCTGAGGAGAGGTTTGAACCCAAGGGTAACAGGATTAATGAAAAAGCCAGGATGAGCCCATGGTTTACCCAAAGGTGCAGGGAGGCAAAAACCAAGTGTGCTAGGGAATGGAAGAAATATAGAAGGCAAAGGACCCAGGAGAATAAGGAGAACAGTCGTAGAGCCAGAAACGAATATGCACAGATAAGAAGGGAGGCCCAAAGACAATATGAAAATGACATAGCAGCGAAAGCCAAATCTGACCCGAAACTGTTGTACAGCCACATCAGGAGGAAAACAACAGTCAAGGACCAGGTAATCAGGCTAAGGAAGGAAGGAGGAGAGACAACAAGAAATGACCGTGAAGTATGTGAAGAACTCAACAAGAGATTCAAAGAAGTGTTCACAGAGGAGACAGAAGGGACTCCAGAAAGACGGAGAGGTGGGGCACACCACCAAGTGCTGGACACAGTGCACACAACCGAGGAAGAAGTGAAGAGGCTTCTGAGTGAGCTAGATACCTCACAGGCAATGGGGCCAGATAACATTTCCCCATGGGTATTGAGAGAGGGAGCAGAGGCGCTATGTGTACCCCTAACAACAATATTCAATACATCTATCGAAACAGGGAGATTGCCTGAGGCATGGAAGACAGCAAATGTAGTCCCAATCTTTAAAAAAGGAGACAGACATGAAGCATTAAACTACAGACCAGTGTCACTGACATGTATAGTATGCAAAATCATGGAGAAGATTATCAGGAGAAGAGTGGTGGAACACCTAGAAAGGAATGATCTCATCAACAGCAGCCAACATGGTTTCAGGGACGGGAAATCCTGTGTCACAAACCTACTGGAGTTCTATGACATGGTGACAGCAGTAAGACAAGAGAGAGAGGGGTGGGTGGATTGCATTTTCTTGGACTGCAAGAAGGCGTTTGACACAGTTCCACACAAGAGATTGGTGCAAAAACTGGAGGACCAAGCATGGATAACAGGGAAGGCACTTCAATGGATCAGGGAATACTTGTCAGGAAGACAGCAGCGAGTCATGGTACGTGGCGAGGTGTCAGAGTGGGCACCTGTGACCAGCGGGGTCCCGCAGGGGTCAGTCCTAGGACCAGTGCTATTTCTGGTATTTGTGAACGACATGACGGAAGGAATAGACTCTGAGGTGTCCCTGTTTTGCAGATGACGTGAAGTTGATGAGAAGAATTCACTCGATCGAAGACCAGGCAGAACTACAAAGGGATCTGGACAGGCTGCAGACCTAGTCCAGCAATTGGCTCCTGGAGTTCAATCCCACCAAGTGCAAAGTCATGAAGATTGGGGAAGGGCAAAGAAGGCCGCAGACGGAGTACAGTCTAGGGGGTCAGAGACTACAAACCTCACTCAAGGAAAAAGATCTTGGGGTGAGTATAACACCAGGCACATCTCCTGAAGCGCACATCAACCAAATAACTGCTGCAGCATATGGGCGCCTAGCAAACCTCAGAACAGCATTCCGACATCTTAATAAGGAATCATTCAGGACCCTGTACACCGTGTATATTAGGCCCATATTGGAGTATGCGGCACCAGTTTGGAACCCACACCTAGCCAAGCACGTGAAGAAACTAGAGAAAGTGCAAAGGTTTGCAACAAGACTAGTCCCAGAGCTAAGAGGTATGTCCTACGAGGAGAGGTTAAGGGAAATCAACCTGACGACACTGGAGGACAGGAGAGATAGGGGGGACATGATAACGACATACAAAATATTGAGAGGAATTGACAAGGTGGACAAAGACAGGATGTTCCAGAGATTGGACACAGTAACAAGGGGACACAGTTGGAAGCTGAAGACACAGATGAATCACAGGGATGTTAGGAAGTATTTCTTCAGCCACAGAGTAGTCAGTAAGTGGAATAGTTTGGGAAGCGATGTAGTGGAGGCAGGATCCATACATAGCTTTAAGCAGAGGTATGATAAAGCTCACGGCTCAGGGAGAGTGACCTAGTAGCGATCAGTGAAGAGGCGGGGCCAGGAGCTCGGACTCGACCCCCGCAACCTCAACTAGGTGAGTACAACTAGGTGAGTACACACACACACACACACACACACACAATCAGGCTAAGGAAGGAAGGAGGAGAGACAACAATAAATGACCGTGAAGTATGTGAGGAACTCAACAAGAGATTCAAAGAAGTGTTCACAGAGGAGACAGAAGGGGCTCCAGAAAGACGGAGAGGTGGGGTACACCACCATGTGCTGGACACAGTACACACAACCGAGGAAGAAGTGAAGAGGCTTCTGAGTGAGCTAGATACCTCAAAGGCAATGGGGCCAGATAACATCTCTCCATGGGTCCTGAGAGAGGGAGCAGAGGCGCTATGTGTACCCCTAACAACAATATTCAATACATCTATCGAAACAGGGAGATTGCCTGAGGCATAGAACACAGCAAATGTGGTCCCAATCTTTAAAAAAGGAGACAGACATGAAGCACTAAACTACAGACCAGTGTCACTGACATGTATAGCATGCAAAATCATGGAAAAGATTGTCAGGAGAAGAATGGTGGAACATCTAGAAAGGAATGATCTCATCACCAGTAGCCAACATGGTTTCAGAGACGGGAAATCCTGTGTCACAAACCTACTGGAGTTCTATGACATGGTGACAGCAGTAAGACAAGAGAGAGAGGGGTGGGTGGATTGCATTTTCTTGGACTGCAAGAAGGCGTTTGACACAGTACCACACAAGAGATTAGGGCAAAAACTGGAGGACCAAGCAGGGATAATAGGGAAGGCACTGCAATGGATCAGGGAATACTTGACAGGAAGACAGCAGCGAGTAATGGTACGTGGCGAGGTGTCAGAGTGGGCACCTGTGACCAGCGGGGTCCCACAGGGGTCAGTCCTAGGACCAGTGCTGCTTTTGGTATTTGTGAACGACATGACGAGGTGTCCCTGTTTGCAGATGACGTGAAGTTGATGAGAAGAGTTCATTCGATCGAAGACCAGGCAGAAATACAAAGGAATCTGGACAGGCTGCAGACCTGGTCCAGCAACTGGCTCCTGGAGTTCAATCCCACCAAGTGCAAAGTCATGAGGATTGGGGAAGGGCAAAGAAGACCGCAGACGGAGTACAGTCTAGGGGGGCAGAGACTACAAACATCACTCAAGGAAAAAGATCTTGGGGTGAGTATAACACCAAGCACATCTCCTGAAGCGCACATCAACCAAATAACTGCTGCAGCATATGGGCGCCTGGCAAACCTCAGAACAGCATTCCAACATCTTAATAAGGAATCGTTCAGGACCCTGTACACCGTGTACGTTAGGCCCATATTGGAGTATGCGGCACCAGTTTGGAACC
>NC_091352.1:23202802-23232802 GCF_038502225.1 Cherax quadricarinatus | reverse complement strand
AGTAGGTAATTTTGGTAAGTTTTATAGTATATTCTTTTTTGTGTATTATCTGGTGCTCTCATGTTTATTTGTAAAGCCCTAGTATGCAGGGGCCTGTGTTCTGGAGAGTATTTAACGCTTCCACTGTAGGCTCAGTAGCCTGCAGGGGGGAGGGTGTCATGGAGCCTCCCTGTTCATAAATGTTCATTTATTTTGTATAACTCATTAGTAGGAGTGTGCTAATGAGCTAATATGAAATGGAGTGTGGTGTTTTTTTGGAGTAGATTGAAAGCTGTATGTAATTTAGTATTAATATTATATATATTTTTGTCTTGCCATGCCTTGCTGTCTTGCCATTAACACCCCTCCTTCAGAGTGCAGACACTGTACTTCCCATCTCCAGGACTCAAGTCCGGGCGAATCTCTTCATAAATGTTACTTTGCTCACACTCCAACAGCACGTCAAGTATTAAAAACCATTTGTCTCCATTCACTTCTATCAAATACGCTCATGCATGCTTGCTGGAAATCGAAGCCCCTCGCATTCAAAACCTCCTTTATTCCCTCCCTCCAACCCTTCCTAGGCCGACCCCTACCCCGCCTTCCCTCCACTACAGATTTATACACTCTCGATGTAATTCTGTTTCGTTCCATTCTCTATACGTGTCCGAACCACCTCAATAACCCCTCCTCAGCCCTGTGGACAGTTTTGGCAATCCCGTACCTCCTTCTAACATCCAAACTACGAATTCTCTGCATTATATTCACACCACACATTGCCCTCAGACATGACGCCTCCACTGTCTCCAGTCTTCTCCTTGCTGCAAGGAGCTATCCAGAATTAATTATGGATTGTGTAGATCCACTACCTAAGTCCAAGTCTGGGAATCAGTACTTATTTACCATTATGGATAGAGTAGCTAGATACCCAGAAGCAATTCCCATGTGCAGTATTAATACTAAAGCAATTATTAAAGCTTTAACTAAGTTTATTTCTTGCTTTGGTATTCCTAAATCCATTCAGAGTGATCAAGGTACTAACTTCACTGCCAAAGCATTTAAGGAAGCATTAACTAGGCTAGGGATAATCCACAACTTATCCACTGCCTATCACCCTCAGTCCCAAGACGCCTTGGAAAGATTCCATCAGACGTTAAAAACCATGTTGAGAACTTTTTGCATGCATTTTCCTACAGACTGGGATGAATCACATCCTCTGTTGCTGTTTTCAATAAGAGAAAATGTGCAGGAGTCTACCAGGTACAGTCCGTTTGAGCTGATCTTTGCGCACAATGTACGAAGTCCTCTTCGAGTGCTCAAGGAAGGATGGATGGGAGAAGACGTTAGCTCAACACTCTACAACCCGTCTTCAAGGCTGCAGGTGGCACGTCAGTTAGCCAAGGCTAACCGAAAGGCAGCTCAAAACAAGATGAAACAGAGGTATGACAGAAATTCAGTTTTGCTCCTTCCATCCAGGAGACAAGGTGTTGGTACAGGAACCAATATCTGGCCACACCTAAAAAGCTATATTTACGGGACCAATGCAAATTGTAAGTAAATTATCTGATGTAAATTATGTTGTATCTCCCAAAACTTACCACATTAATCAAATTAAAGCATTTACTACACCAGGATAAAGTCCCAGTAATGACTCTGTCCTCTGCCTCTGAAAACGTCCCTGACTCTTTGCATTCTATTTCTGAAATTAATCTCAAGCTTCCAAATTCTGTACTCAAGGACCCTAAGCCTTTAATGGTGGGGCTATCTAAGATTCAAGTAACAAGTTTAACTGCGCTTCTACAGTCATACCCTGATATTTTTTTCGGATGTACCGAAAAAAATGTACGTTAGGTTATCATGATGTAGATGTGGGAAACTCTAAACCTATTAAACTCTTCCCCTTCAGAGCTAATTCTGAAAAGCAGAGGCTACTTCAGCAGGAAGTAGAATTTCTGTTTGAGCATGTGTTAGTGGAGGAGTCATCTAGTCCATGGGCTTCACCGTGCATTCTTGTTAAGAGTTGATGGAGGTGTTTGTATGTGTACAGACTACCATAAGTTGAATGAGGTCACAATCACAGATGCTTACCCTCTTCCTCGTCTGGATGACGTAATCGACTTTGTGGGTAAGGCTACTTTTGTGTCGAAGTTAGATCTCCTTAAAGGTTACAATCAGGTACCTTAGACGGATAAGGTGAAGAAAATCTCTGCCTTCTTAATTTCAGGAGGTCATTATCATTATACAGTTACCCCCATCGGAATGAAAAACTCCCCCTCTTCATTCCAGAAAATTATCCATCAGGCTATTAAAGGATTTGTAGGCACTGCAGCTTACCTAGACGACATAAATGTTGTATCGGATACTTGGGATCAACACATGCTTAGGCTCTCTTTGAGACCTTCCAGAATTTCCACTTAACTGTTAATTTATGTAAATCTTCCTTTGGCCAGGCTACTGTTAATTTTATGGGCCATGAAGTAGGTAGTGGCAAAGTTGCCCCTAAGTTTGCTAAAATTCTTTCCATTAAAAATTATTCAGTTCGTCATGACTGGAAATTTCTTCAACGTTTCCTAGGTATGGTAGGATTTTATAGAAGATTCTGTAAAAAATTCTCAGGTATTGAAGCCCCTTTTTCCACACTTACTAGTCACAAAGTTCCCTTTAATTGGACCCCAGAAATGTCAAAATGTTTTTACGAGAGCAAAAAGATTTCTTTGTACTGTACCCATTCTTTTGTCTCCAGACTTTTCCAAACCTTTTTCATTACAAGTTGATGCTTCTGAGTCTGGGGTTGGGGGTAGTCCTGTTGCAAGCTGGGAACGAAGGGTTGCAGCCTGTGGCCTTATTACAACCCAGGAGTCCAAATGGTCTGTTATCCTGGGTGTAAAGGGAGCAAAATAAACACAGCAGAAAACTTTTGACTTATATTATCCTTGTGATGAATGGTTTGAAAAACCGACAAGTTGATGATTGAGACACTTATGCAGCGTATGGGAATCTTTATTCAGGAAACGTTTCGCTACACAGTGGCTTCATCAGTCCAATACAAAGAGGAAGGCGTAAGGAGAGGAGGAGTATGAGGTAATCAGTCCCTCAGCCTGGAGTCGATGTGTTCAGTCCATCAATCTTGTAGAATGTACAGCATAGGGCCGTAGACGTGGCTATATACTGTAGTGAGGTGAGGTGAAGCAGGCGGAGGCGGGGTCATAGTGGTACCATCCACTAGTCGAAGTAGGTCTTCGTCCAAAGGTTGAACAAGTGGTGAAGAATTCTTTGTAACAAGATCCCATGATGCTGCAGTGTCTGACAGTTGTGATGAATGGTTTGAAAAACCGACAAGTTGATGATTGAGACACTTATGCAGCATATGGGAATCTTTATTCAGGAAACGTTTCGCTACACAGTGGCTTCATCAGTCCAATACAAAGAGGAAGGCGTAAGGAGAGGAGGAGTATGAGGTAATCTGTCCCTCAGCCTGGAGTCGATGTGTTCAGTCCATCAATCTTGTAGAATGTACAGCATAGGGCCGTAGACGTGGCTATATACTCAACACTTGTTCAACCTTTGGACGAAGACCTACTTCGACTAGTGGATGGTACCACTATGACCCCGCCTCCGCCTGCTTCACCTCACCTCACTACAGTATATAGCCACGTCTACGGCCCTATGCTGTACATTCTACAAGATTGATGAACTGAACACATCGACTCCAGGCTGAGGGACTGATTACCTCATACTCCTCCTCTCCTTACGCCTTCCTCTTTGTATTGGACTGATGAAGCCACTGTGTAGCGAAACCTTTCTTGAATAAAGATTCCCATATGCTGCATATATTATCCTTCACCAATTCAGAACAGAAGTATGTACACTATATACACTATGTACAGCAATAGGTATTAGTGCACTCCACGGTAAGCAAGGCAGAATAAAAGCCACTAGAGAGCAGAGCGTGCTTCAACCAGCTCTGGAATGGGAATGACAAGGGCAGACAGGAGAGTGGTACCCACATAACCTCTGCGATTGCCAAAACCATTTTCTCATTGGCTGGAACCTGGGTACTGGTTGAACGACGGGGCCCCATCGTCAACCCTCAGTCACCTGGTTCGCTGGTTGGGGGAGATAGCCTGTAAATGAGGGTGTGTACATGCACCGAATAAAGGTTATGAACTCTTTGCATGCCACACCCCCACCCCGAGAAGGCTCAGGATTAGGCTCACACCTCCCAGTGGTACGGTGCCGCCATGGCACAAAATAATGGAACCGCCTTTCCTCTCAATCATCCAACTCTTAGATAGAGCTCAGCTTTTCACGTGACAAAAAGCCAAATCCTAAACTCAGAGCGAGACAGCAGACAGTCGGGCTAGCTTAGGTACAAGACACAGGCGGACGGTAGCCCGCACCCCTTCGCTAAAAAAAAAAAAAACAGGGGATAAAAAAAAAGAGCTTGAAAGGGGTTACCACAAGTAACCTAACACATCCTAACCTAATATACATAATATTAGATACTAGATAAAGAGTCTGCCAACATATTTTCTTTGCCGGCAATATGTACAATTTTCAAAAAATAGGGTTACAGTCTCAACGTCCATCTCATGGGCCTTGTGTTGTGGTTCTTCATGGTTTGAAGATATACTAGAGGATTGTGGTCACTGTAGACTGTGACCACCTGCGAAGTTTGTCCCACATATACATCAAAGTGCTCCAAAGCCAGTACCAGCGCGAGGGCTTTTTCCAATGGTAGAGTAAGCCCTCTAATGCGGCTGGAACTTGGCTGAGAAGTAGGCTACAGGCTGCAACTCCTGGTCCCCGTTTTGCAATAGTACTGCCCCAACCCCACTCACAAGCATCAACCTGTAATGAGAAAGGTTTGGAGAAATCTGGAGACAAAAGAATGGGTGCAGTACACAATAGTCTTTTTGCTTTATCAAAAGCACTTTGACATTCTGGGGTCCAATTAAAGGGAACTTTGTGACTGGTAAGAGAGGTAAGAGGGGCTACAATGTCTGAAAAATTCTTACAGAATCTTCTGTAAAATCCTATCATGCCTAGGAAACGTTGAAGAGATTTCCTCTCATGTGGAACTGGGTAATCTTTAATGGCAAGAACTTTAGCATATTTAGGTGCAACTTTACCACTACCTACTTCATTGCCTAGAAAAGTGACAGTGGCCTGGCCAAAGGAAGACTTAGATAAATTAGCAGTTAAATGGGAACTCTGAAACGTCTCAAAAAGAGCTTTAAGTCTAAATGGGTGTTGATCCCAAGTATGAGACACCACAACAATATCATCCAGGTACGCTGCCGTGCCTTCAAATCCTTTAATAGCCTGATGGATAAATTTCTGGAATGAAGAGGGAGAGTTTTTCATTCCGAAGGGGGTAACTATATTGATAATGACCTCCTGGAATTACGAAGGCAGAGATTTCCATCGCCTTATCCGTCAAAGTAACCTTTAAGGAGATCTAACTTGGACACAAAAGTAGCCTTACCCACAAAGTCGATTACGTCATCCAGACAAGGAAGAGGGTAAGCATCTGTGATTGTGACCTCATTCACCTTACGGTAGTCTGTACACATACGAAACCCTCCTTCAGCTTTTTTAACAAGGATGCACGGTGAAGCCCATGGACTAGATGACTCCTCCACTAACCCATGCTCTAACAGAAATTCTACTTCCTGCTGAAGTAGCCTCTGCTTTTCAGGATTAGCTCTGTAGGGGGAGAGCTTAATAGGTTTAGAGTTTCCCACATCTACATCATGATAACCTAACGTATATTTTTTCGGCACATCCGAAAAAATATCAGGGTATGACTGTAGAAGCGCAGTTAAACTTGTTACTTGAGTTTCAGATAGTCCCTCCATTAAAGGGCTAGGGTCCTTGAGGAGGACAGAGTTTGGAATTTTAACATTAATTTTAGAAAAATAGTGCAAAGAGTCAGAGTCGTCCTCAGAGGAAGAGGACAGAGTCATTACTGGGACTTTATCTGGTGTTTACCTGGAGTTTACCTGGAGAGAGTTTCGGGGGTCAACGCCCCCGCGGCCCGGTCTGTGACCAGGCCTCCTGGTGGATCAGCGCCTGATCAACCAGGCTGTTGCTGCTGGCTGCACGCAAACCAACGTACGAGCCACAGCCCGGCTGATCAGGAACTGACTTTAGGTGCTTGTCCAGTGCCAGCTTGAAGACTGCCAGGGGTCTGTTGGTAATCCCCCTTATGTGTGCTGGGAGGCAGTTGAACAGTCTCGGGCCCCTGACACTTATTGTATGGTCTCTTAACGTGCTAGTGACACCCCTGCTTTTCATTGGGGGGATGGTGCATCGTCTGCCAAGTCTTTTGCTTTCGTAGTGAGTGATTTTCGTGTGCAAGTTCGGTACTAGTCCCTCTAGGATTTTCCAGGTGTATATAATCATGTATCTCTCCCTCCTGCGTTCCAGGGAATACAGGTTTAGAAACCTCAAGCGCTCCCAGTAATTGAGGTGTTTTATCTCCGTTATGCGCGCCGTGAAAGTTCTCTGTACATTTTCTAGGTCGGCAATTTCACCTGCCTTGAAAGGTGCTGTTAGAGTGCAGCAATATTCCAGCCTAGATAGAACAAGTGACCTGAAGAGTGTCATCATGGGCTTGGCCTCCCTAGTTTTGAAGGTTCTCATTATCCATCCTGTCATTTTTCTAGCAGATGCGATTGATACAATGTTATGGTCCTTGAAGGTGAGATCCTCCGACATAATCACTCCCAGGTCTTTGACGTTGGTGTTTCGCTCTATTTTGTGGCCAGAATTTGTTTTGTACTCTGATGAAGATTTAATTTCCTCATGTTTACCATATCTGAGTAATTGAAATTTCTCATCGTTGAACTTCATATTGTTTTCTGCAGCCCACTGAAAGATTTGGTTGATGTCCGCCTGGAGCCTTGCAGTGTCTGCAATGGAAGACACTGTCATGCAGATTCGGGTGTCATCTGCAAAGGAAGACACGGTGCTGTGGCTGACATCCTTGTCTATGTCGGATATGAGGATGAGGAACAAGATGGGAGCTAGTACTGTGCCTTGTGGAACAGAGCTTTTCACCGTAGCTGGTATGTTTTAGTTTTTCAGGTCTTATCAATGGGAGCTACCACATAATTTACATCATTTAATTTACTTACAATTTGCATAGATCCCATAAATCTAGCTTTCAAGGTGTGGCCAGGTATAGGTTCCTGCACCAACACCTTGTCTCCTGGATGGAAGGAGCGGAATTGTGCATTTCTATCATACCTCTGTTTCATCTTATTTTGAGCTGCCTTTAGGTTAGCCTTGGCTAACTGACGTGCCACCTGCAACCTTGAAGACGGGTTGTAGAGTGTTGAGCTAACGTCTTCTCCCATCCATCCTTCTTTGAGCACCCGAAGAGGACTTCGTACATTGTGCCCAAAGATCAGCTCGAACGGGCTATACCCGGTAGACTCTTGCACCGTTTCTCGTACTGAGAACAGCAACAAAGGTAGTGATTCATCCCAGTCTGTAGGAAAATGCATGCAAAAAGTTCTCATCATGGTTTTTTAACGTCTGATGGAATCTTTCCAAGGCGCCTTGGGACTGAGGATGATAGGCAGTGGATAAGTTGTAGATTATCCAAAACCTAGTTAATGCTTCCCTAAATGCTTTGAACATAAGAACATAAGAAGAACATAAGAACGAAGGAACACTGCAGAAGGCCTACTGGCCCATGCGAGGCAGGTCCAAGTCTCCTACCGGCTTAAGCCAATGCACCCAACCTAGTCAGGTCAGGTCACATTGACTTAAGGGAGGAACACGGCAACCGACCTGTTAGCACAAGCTATCAGGTCTAACTCACACCCACCCACATCTACTCATGTATTTATCCAACCTATTTTTAAAGCTACACAACGTTCTGGCCTCTATAACGGTACTTGGGAGTTTGTTCCACTCATCCACAACTCTATTACCAAACCAGTACTTTCCTATATCCTTCCTGAATCTGAATTTTTCCAACTTAAAACCATTGCTGCGAGTCCTGTCTAGGCTAGATATTTTCAGCACACTATTTACATCCCCTTTATTTATTCCTGTCTTCCACTTATACACCTCAATCATATCCCCCCTAATTCTACGTCTTTCTAGAGAGTGCAGTTTCAGGGCCCTTAGTCTATCCTCATAGGGAAGGTTTCTGATACATGGGATCATCTTTGTCATCCTCCTTTGTACATTTTCCAGAGAATTATATATCCATTCTGTAATACGGTGACCAAAACTGTGCAGCATAATCTAAATGAGGCCTAACCAAGGATGTATAGAGTTGAAGAACAACCTGAGGACTCCTATTATTTATGCTTCTTGATATGAAGCCAAGGATTCTATTAGCTTTATTGCGAACACTTATGCACTGTTGTCTTGGTTTCAGATTACTGCTAACCAGAACTCCTAAATCTTTTTCGCAATCCGTAATATTAAGATCTACATTATTTAGTTTATATATGGCATGGTTATTGTCCTGTCCAACATTTAGAACTTTGCATTTGTCTATATTAAACTGCATCTGCCACTTCTCCGACCACTGCATCAGTCTATTCAAATCTTCCTGGAGTGCTCGAATGTCCTCGTCAGAATGAATTCGACGGCCTATTTTGGTGTCATCGGCAAACTTGCCGATGTCGCTCTTTATGCCCTCATCTATGTCGTTTATGTAGATTGTGAACAGCAGGGGGCCCAACACTGACCCCTGTGGAACACCGCTCGTGACGCTTCCCCACTCTGATTTCTCCCCATTTATGCAAACTCTCTGCTGTCTATTTGTCAACCATGCCTCTATCCAGGAAAAAATTTCTCCTCCTATTCCATGTGCTTTAATTTTCCTCAATAGTCTCTGATATGGGACCCTGTCAAAAGCCTTACTGAAGTCCATATACACAATATCATATTCATTACCATGATCTACCTCCTCAAATACCTTAGTGAAAAAGTTAATAAATTCGTAAGGCAGGAACGCCCCTTTGTAAAACCATGCTGAGATTCGTTGATTAATTTATGCTTTTCAAGGTGGCTACGAACTGCCTCGGCAATTATTGATTCCATAAATTTTCCCACTATGGAGGTTAGGCTTATTGGTCTATAGTTCGAAGCTAAGGACCTGTCACCTGTTTTGAAAATAGGTATCACATTTGCCATTTTCCACTTATCTGGCACCATGCCAGTTTGTAGTGATATGTTGAAAAGATTAGCCAAAGGTGTGCTAAGCTCCTCTTTACATTCCTTTAGAACCCTTGCATACAGTTCATCAGGGCCTGGGGATTTGTTAGGTTTTAATTTATCTATTTGCCTAAGGACCATGTCACTTGTGACCCTAATAGTGCACAGTTTATTATCGTCCTGTTCTACATAATTTATCATTACTGGAATATCGCTGGTATCCTCCTGTGTAAAAACTGAGAGGAAGTATGTGTTAAAAATTCTGCACATTTCCTTATCACTGTCAGTGAGCTGACCCGAGGAACTTTTGAGTGGGCCTATCTTGTCCCTGATCTTACTTCTGTACACCTGAAAGAATCCTTTTGGGTTAGTCTTCGATTCTCTTGCAACTTTAACGGCAGTGAAGTTAGTACCTTGATCACTTTGAATAGTTTTAGGAATGCCAAAACAAGAAATAAATCTAGTTAAAGTTTTAAGAATAGATTTAGTATTAATACTGCGCATGGGAATTGCTTCAGGGTATCTAGTTACTCTATCGTCTGGTTGTCTTTGTTGTGGACGTTTCGCCATCCAGTTGCTGGCTGGATGGCGAAACGTCTACGATAGGGATGCCCGGGTGTTGCGCATGTGTCTTAATTTCATCTTGTCGGTATTATATACCATTCTTGTACTACTACTACTACTACTACCACCACCTCTTCCTGCCTATATATAGCCGTCCTGCTCCACTTCTGGTTAGTGTGACTTTGTCAATGGTCCAAGTCGGACCGAAACGTTGTCGTAAGCTTCTCTCTTTTATGTGCAGGTTATTTGTGTATCGTTCCAGTCACGGTATTGTGCCTTTTTTTGTTATTTATCAGCAGGTGCAGGTTTAATGGAATGTCCAGGTTTCCCTACTTGCTGACATTCTCGGCAACACCTAATATGATTCTTCACATCTTTCTTTAATTTTGGCCAATAAAATTCTTTTTTAATTCTATATAATATTTTAGTAATTCCTAAGTGACCTCCTAATGAAGTATTAAGAGCTATATTCAATATTTGAGGTCTAAACTTTGTTGGAACTACTAACCTGTCAGACAATTGCCGGCCTTCTGTCTCCTTACCAGTCTCAGTGCAGATCAAATAGTCATTTTTAAGTTCATACTTGACCGGATGATCCAAAGAGGATTTACCCATGGCTGCCTGAAAAGCGAAATTTAAAAAAGGGTCCTTTCGTTGTTCCTCCCGGAAGGACAGTCCCTCGGGCATGGAAACAGATATCTGGCAATCCTGCAACCTAGGAATAGGAAGGCTTGATCTGGGTCTGTTCACTTTATCTACGAGGCTCTGGCCTCGTAGATAAAGTGAAGAGACCCAGGCTATCCTAGCCTATCCCGCACTATCCTAGGCTTTCTCAGACTATCCTAACCTATCCGACACTATTCTAGGCTGTCCCAGCCTATTCAACTCTATCCTAGCCTATCCCACAATATCCTAGGCTATCTTAGCGTATCCTGCACCATCCAAGGCTATCCTAGCCTATTCCACAACATCCAAGCCTATCCTGGCCTATCCCACACTATAATAGCCAATCCTGGACTATCCTAGGCAATCCTTGCCTACCCCACACTATCAAAAGCTATCCTAGCATGTCCCAAACAATTTTAGGCTATCCTAACCTCTCCCACAGTATACTAGGCTATCTCAACCTATCGTAGACAATCCCACACTATCCTAAGCTATCCTAGCCTATCCCACACTATCCTAGGCTATCCTTGTCCATCCTACTCATTCCTAGCCTAGCTTAGCTTATCCCACACTATCCAAGGCTCTTCCAACCTATCCTAACCTATCACACACTATCCTAGGCTCTTCTAGCCTATACCACACTATCTTAGGCTATTCCAGAGTATCCTAGATTATACCACATTATCCTAGTCAATGCCAGCCTACCCTAGCCTATACCACACTATCCTAGGATATGCCAGCCTATTCTGCACTGTCCTAAGCAATCCTAGATTGCCCCACACTATCCTAGACTATATTAGAATATCCTACACTTTCCTAGCCATTCCTACTCTATACTAGGCTATCGCAGCCTACCCCACACTATCCTAGGCTATCCCTGCCTAACATAGCCTATCCTACAGTATCCTAGGCTATCACAACCTATTCTACAGTATCCTACACTATCACAACCTATTCTACAGTAACCTAGGCTATCACAACCTATCCTAGCATATCCCAATTATCCGTCGCTATCCTAGGTTATCCAAGCCTTACATAGCTTATCCCACATTTTTCAAGGCTATTCATGCCTTTCCTAGCCTATCCCACACTATGCTAGGCTATCCCAGCCTAGCAAAGGGTATCATAGCCTATCCCACACTATAATAGGCTATTCTAGTCTATTCCACTGTTTCCTCGCCTATCCCAAGGTATCCTAGGCTGTCCCTGCCTATCCTAGCCTAACCCACACTATCCTAGACTATATCAACCAATCCTAGACTATATCAACCAATCCTAGCCTATCCCACACTATCTTAGGATCTCCTAGCCTATCCTACACTATCCTAGGCTATCCCAGCCTATCTTAGCCTATCCCACATCTTCCTGCGCTATATTAGCCTATCCTACATTATACTAGGCTATTATAGCCTATCCCAATCTGTTCTAGCCAATCCCACACTATCCCTGGCCATCCTAACCTATCCCACTCTCTCCTAGCCTATCCCTCACTATCCTAGGCTATCCCTGCCTATCCTAGCCTATCCCACACATTCCTAGGCTATACCAGCCTATCCTAGTATGCCCCACACTATTCGAGGCAATCCCAGCATATCCTAGACTATCCTAGCCTATCCGAGCCTATGCCAAACTATCCTAGGCTATCCTAGCCTATTCAACTCTATCGTATAATATCCTAGCCTATTCTAGCTTATCCCACACTATCGTAGCCTATCCCTGCCTATCCTAGCCTATCTCACACTATCGTATACTATCCCAACCTATCCTAGCCTATCGCACTCTATCCCAGTCTATAGAAGTCTATCATACACTATCCTAGGCTATCCCAGCCAATCCCAGCTTATCCCACACTATCCTAGGCTATGTCACCCTTACCTAGACTATCTTACACTATTCTAGGGTATCCCATCATATTCCAGCCTATCCCAAACTATCAAAGGCTATCCAAGCCTATCCCATATTATCCTAGGCTATCCTAGCCTAGCCAAGCCTATCCCACACTATCCTAGGCTATCCGAGCATTCCCCACTCTATCCTAGTCTATCTCACACTATCTTAGACTATCACTGACTATCCTAGCCTATCCCATACTATCCTATGCTATATTAGCCAATCACACACCATCCTAGGCTCTCCCAGCCTATGCTAGCCTATCCCACACTATCCTAGGCTATCTCAGCATATCCTAGCCTATCCCACACTATTCTAGGCTATCCCAACCTATCCTAGCGTATCCTGCACTATCCTAGGCAATCGCATACTATCTTAGGCAGTCCTAGCCTATCCCTCACTATCCTAGGCTATCTTAACCTACCCCACACTATCCAAGGCTATCTCTGCTAACCTAGCCTATCCCACACTATCCTAGGCTATCCCAGCATATCCTAGCATATCCCACACTATCCAAGGCTATCGTAGGCTATCCCACATATCCTAGGCTATCCTAGCCTAACATTGCTTATCCCACACTTTGCTAGGCTATCCGAGCCTACACCACTCTATCCTAGCCTATCCAACACTATCCTAGCCTATCCCACACTATCCCTATCCAAGGCTATTCCTGCTATCCTAGTCTATCCCACACTATCCTAGGCTCTCAGATTATCCTAGCCTCTCCCACACTATCTTAGGCTATCCTTCCTATCCCACACTATCCTAGGCTATCCTAGCCTATCCCAAACTATCCTAGTCAATCCCTGCCTATCCAGCCTATCCCACACTTTCCTAGGATATCCCAGCCTAGCCTATCCTGCACTATCCATGGCAATCCTAGATTATGCCACATTTTCCTAGGCTGTGCTAGCCTATCCTACTCTATCAAAGCTTATCATAGGTTATCATAGCCTATCCCACACTATCCTAGGCAATCCCTGCCGATCCTACCATATCCCACAGTATACAAGGCTATCCCAACCTATCCTAGCCTATCCTACATTTTCCTAGACTATACTAGCCTATCCCACATTTTCCTAAGCTATCCCAGCCTATCCTGCACTAACCTAAGTTATCCCAGCCATGCCTAACTTATACCACATTTTTCTAGGCCATCCCAGCCTATCCTAGCCTATCCCACACTATCCTTGGTAATCCCAGCCTATTCTAGCTTATCCTGCACTATCCAAGGCAATATTAGATTATGCCACATATTCCTAGGCTATCCTAGCCTATCTCACACTATTCTAGGCTACCATAGCCTATCCCACACTACCCTAGGCTATCCATGCCTATCCTAGCCTATCCCATAGTATATTAGGCTATTTCCAACCTAACCTAGCATATCCTACATTTTCCTTGGCTTTCCTAGCGCATCCCACATTATCCTAGGGAATCCTAAACGATCCCACACTGTCCTAGGCTATCTTAGCGTATCCCACTTTTTCGTAGCTTATCCTAGCCTATCCCAAGATATCAAAGGGTATCCCTGACTATCCTAGCCTATCCCACACTATCCAAGACTATCCCAACCTATCCCACACTATCCTAGGCTCTTCTAGCCTAACCCACACTATCCTAGTCTATCCGAGAGTATCTTAAATAATACCGCACTATCCTGGTCTATGATAGCTTACCCTATCCTATCCCACAGTATACTAAGTTATCCCAGCCTATCACAGCCTATCCTGCACTGTCCTAGGCAATCCTAGCCTATCCCACTATCCCTGCCTCTCTTAGCCTATCCTACACTATCCTAGATTATCCCAGCCTTACCCAGCCTATCCAACATTTTTCTAGGCTATCCCAGGATATCCTAGCCTATCCCAAACTATCCTAGGCAATCCCTCCCTATCCTAACCTATCCTGCACTATCCTATGCAATCCTAGCTTATCTCAAACTATCCTAGGCTCTTTTACCCTATCCCACGCAATCCTATGCTATCCTAGCATAGTCCACACTATCCTAGGCTATCCTAACCTATCCCACTCCATCCCAGCCTCTCTCACACCATCCTACGCTATCCATGCCTAAACCTAGCCTATTCCACACTATCCTAGAAAATCCAAACCAATCCTAGCCTATCCCACACTATCTTATGCTATCAAAGATTATTCCTCTCTATCCTACACTATCCTAGGCTATACCTACCTATCCTAGCCTATCCTAGAATATCCTAGGCTATCCTAGAGTATCCTGCACTATCTTGGCTATTCCAGCCTATACTAAACCATCCCACACTATCCTTGGCTATTCCAGCTTATACCACACTATCCTAGGCTATCCAAGCCTATCTTACTTTATCCTCTACTCTCCTAGACAATCCTAGCCTATCTCACACTATCCTATGCAATCTTAGCCTCTCACGTACTATCCTAGGCTATCCTAGCATATCCAACTCTATCCTAGCCTATCTTAGCCTATCGCACACTTTCTTAAGCTATCCATGCCTATCCTAGCCTGTTCCACAGTATTCTAGCCTATCCATGGCTATCCTAGCCTATCCCACACTATCCTAAGTTGTCCCAGCCTATCTTATTGTATCCCACACTGTCCTAGGCTATCTCAGCCTATCCTAGCCTATCCTACACAATTATATGTTATCCTAGCCTATTGTAGCGTATCCAACACTATCCTAGGCTATCCTAGCCCATCGCACTCTATCTTAGTTTTCTCCTAGTCTATCTCACGCCATCCTAGACTATCCCTGCCTATCCTGTCCTATCCCACACTTTCAAAGGCTATCTCAACATATCCTAGGCTATCCAACACACTTCTACGCTATCCTAGCCTATCCTGCGCTATCCTAGGCTATCCCAGCATATCTTAGCCTATCCAACACTATTCTAGGATATCCCAGCCTATCCAACTCTATACTACCCTATCTCACACTAACTTAGGCTATCCTGCAATATCCAAGGCTGTACACACCTATCCTGGAGTATCCCACAATATCCTAGGACATCCTAGAATATCCCACACAAACCTAGGCTACCCCAGTCAATCTTAACGTATATCACACTATCCTAGGCTATCTCACTCTATGCTAGCCTATCCCACACTATCCAAGCCAATAATGCACTATCCTAGGCAATAATAGCCAATCCCACACTATCCAAGACTATCCTAGCCTATGCCATTCTACCCTAGGCTGTCCTAGTCTATGCCACTCTATCCAGCCTATTCAACACTATCTTAGGCTATCCTAGCCTATTCCACTCTTTTCAATCCTATCCTAGCTTATCTCATACTATCATAGCCAATCCTGAACTATCCTTGGCAATCCTAGCCTGTCCCAAACTATCCTAAGCTATCCTAGCCTATCCCACACAATCCAAGACTATCCTAGCCTATCCCACACTATCCTAGGCTATCCTTGCCTTTCCTAGCCTTTCCCACAGTATACTAGGCTATTACAACCTATCCTATCACATCAAACGCTATCCTAGGCTAAGCTAGCATTTCCCACACTATCCTAGGCTATCCACGCCTAACCTAGGCTATCCCACACAATCTTAGGCTATCATAGCTTATCCTGCATTATCCTATGCTATCCTAGATTATCAGCTATCCCACACTATCTCAAGCTATCTTAGCCTATTCCAAACTATCCTAGGCTATCCCAGCCTATCCTAGCCTATACTGCACTGTCCTAGGCTATCCTAGCCTATCCCACACTATCCTTGGCTATCCCTGCCAATCCTAGCCTTTTCCACATTATCCAATGCTATCCCAACCTATCCTAGCCTTCCCCACACTATCCAAGGCTATCCTAACCCAACCCACATTATTCTAGGCTATCTATTACAACCCAGGATTCCAAATGGCCTGTTACCCCGGGTGTAATGGGAGCAAATAAACACAGTAGAAAAAGTTTAGACTTATATTATCCTTCACCAATTTAGAACAGCAATATATACACTATGTACAGTGATAAGTATAGTGCACTCCACGGTAAGCAAAGCAGAAATAGAAGCCACAAGATAGCAGACCGTGCTTCAACCAGCTCTAGAATGGGAATGACAAGGGCAGACAGGAGAGCGGTACCCACATAACCTCTGCGATTGCCAAAACCATCTTCTTATTGGCTAGAACCTGGTCACTAGTTGAACGACGGGGCCCCATCATCAACTCTTAGCAACCTGGTTTGCTGGTTGGGGGAGATAGCCTGTAAATGAGGGTGTGTACATGCGCCGAATAAAGGTTACGTACTCTTTGCATGCCACACCCCCACCCCGAGAAGGCTCAGGATTAGGCTGCCACCTCCCAGTGGTAACCGTGCCGCCATGGCACAAAATAATGGGACCGCCTTTCCTCTCCACCATCCAACTCTTAGATAGAGCTCAGCTTTTCTCGTGAACAAAAGCCAAACCCTAAACTTAGAGTGAGACAGCAGTCAGACAGGCTAGCATAGGTCCAAGATACAGGCGGACGGTAGCCCGCATCCCCTCACTAAAAAAAAACCCCACACCAGGGGATAAAAAAAAAGAGCATGAAAAGGGGTTACCACAAATAACATCCTAACCTAAATAAAATATTACACTCTAGATAAAGAATCTGCCAACATATTTTCTTTGCCGGCAATATATTTAATGGAAATATTATATGGTTGCAGCCTTAGCGTCCAGCGCATAAGCCTTGTGTTGTTGTTCTTCATGGCTTGGAGATATACTAGAGGATTGTGATCACTGTAGACTGTGACCACCTGCGATGTCTGGCCCACATAAACATCGAAATGCTCCAAAGCCAGTATCAGCGCGAGGGCTTCTTTTTCAATGGTAGAGTAAGCCCTCTGATGTGGCTGGAACTTGGCTGAAAAGTATGCTACAGGCTGCAACTCCTTGTTCCCGATTTGTAATAGTACTGCCCCAACCCCAGACTCACAAGCATCAACCTGTAATGAAAAAGGTTTGGAGAAGTCTGGAGACAAGAGAATGGGTGCAGTACACAATAATCTTTTTGCTTTATTAAAAGCAGTGTTACAGTCTAAGGTCCAATTAAAGGGAACTTTGTAACTGGTAAGAGAGGTAAGAGGGGCTACAATATCTGAGAAATTCTTAAAGAATCTTCTGTAAAATCCTATCATGCCTAGGAAACGTTGAAGACATTTCCTATCATGAGGAACTGGATAATCTTTAATAGAAAGAACTTTAGCAAGTTTAGGTGCAACTTTACCACTACCTACTTCATGGCCTAGAAAAGTGACAGTGGCCTGGCCAAAGGAAGATTTAGATAAATTAACTGTTAAATGGGAACTCTTAAAGGTCTCAAAAAGAGCCTTAAGTCTAAGTAGGTGTTCATCCCAAGTATCAGACACCACAACAATATCATCTAGGTACGCTGCCGTGCCTTCAAGTCCTTTAATAGCCTGATGGATAAGTTTCTGGAATGAAGAGGGGGAATTTTTCATTCCGAAGGGGGTAACTGTGTATTGATAATGACCTCCTGGAATTACGAAGGCAGAGATTTCCTTCGCCTTATCTGTCAAAGGTACCTGATAGTAGCCTTTAAGGAGATCTAATTTGGACACAAAAGTAGCCTTACCCACAAAGTCAATTACGTCATCCAGACGAGGAAGAGGGTAAGCATCTGTAATTGTGACCTCGTTCACTTTACGGTAGTCTGTACACATACGAAACCCTCCATCAGCCTTCTTCACAAGGATGCACGGTGAAGCCCATGGACTAGATGACTCCTCCACTAAACCATGCTTTAAAAAAAATTCTACTTCCTGCTGAAGTAGCCTTTGCTTTTCAGGATTAGCTCTGTAGGGGGAGAGTTTAATTGGTTTAGAGTTTCCCACATCTACATCATGATAACCTAACGTACATTTTTTCGGCACATCCGAAAAAATATTAGGATATGACTGTAGAAGCTCAGTTAAATTTGTTGCTTGCGTTTCAGATAATCCCTCCATTAAAGGGCTAGGATCCTTGAGGAGGACAGAATTTGAAAGTTTAATATTAATTTCAGAGATAGAGCGCAAAGAGTCAGAGTCGTCCTCAGAGGTAGAGGACAGAGTCATTACTGGGACTTTATCTGGTGTATGGAAGTATTTTAATTGATTAATGTGGTAAGTTTTAGTTTTTGAGGTCTTATCAGTGGGAGCTACCACATAATTTACATCAGATAATCTACTTACAATCTGCATAGGTCCCGTAAATCTAACTTTCAAGGTGTGGCCAGGTATAGGTTCCTGCACCAACACCTTGTCTCCTGGATGGAAGGAGCGGAATTGTGCACTTCTGTGATACCTCTGTTTCATCTTACTTTGAGCTGTCTTTAGGTTAGCCTTGGCTAACTGACGTGCCACCTGCAACCTTGAAGTCGGGTTGAGCTAACGTCTTCTCCCATCCATCCTTCTTTGAGCACCCGAAGAGGACCTTGTACATTGTGCCCAAAGATCAGCTCAAACGGACTATACCCTGTAGACTCTTGCACAGTCTCTCGTACTGAGAACAGCAACAAATGTAGTGATTCATCCCAGTCTGTAGGAAAGTGCATGCAAAAACTTCTCATCATTGTTTTTAATGTCTGATGGAATCTTTCCATGGCGCCTTGGGACTGAGGATGATAGGCAGTGGATAAGTTGTGGATTATCCCTAACCTAGTTAATACTTCCCTAAATGCTTTGGCAGTGAAGTTAGTACCTTGATCACTTTGAATAGTTTTAGGAATGCCAAAACAAGAAATGAATTTTGTTAAAGCTTTGAGAATAGCTTTAGTATTAATACTACGCATGGGAATTGCTTCAGGATATCTGGTTACTTTATCCATAATCGTAAATAAATACTGATTTCCAGACTTTGACCTAGGTAGTGGACCTACACAATCTATAATTAAATCTGCAAAAGGTTCTCCATCAGCAGGTATAGGTTGGAGAGGTGCAGGTTTAATGGAATGTCCAGGTTTTCCAACTTGCTGACATTCTCGGCAACACCTAATATGATTCTTCACATCTTTCTTTAATTTTGGCCAATAAAATTCTTTTGCGATTCTATACAAGGTTTTTGTAATTCCTAAGTGACCTCCTAATGACGTATTATGAGCTATATTTAATATTTGAGGTCTATACCTTGTTGGAACCACTAACCTGTCATACAATTGCCGGCCCTCTATCTCCTTACCAGTCTCAGTGCAGATCAAATAATCGCTTTTAACTTCATACTTGACCGGATGACCCAAAGAGGATTTACCCATGGCTGCCTCAAAAGCGAATTTTAAAGAAGGGTCCTTTCGTTGTTCCTTCCGGAAGGACAGTCCCTCGGGCATGGAAACAGAGACATCTGGCAATCCTGCAACCTGGGAATAGGAAGGCTTGATCGGGGTCTGTTCACTTGATTTACGAGGCTCCGGCCGGTGTGCCTCATAAAACAACGTGGCTATTCCGAGATCGGAGTCGTCCAAGGATAGGTCAACATTCTCTCCAGACAACCCTTGGGATGTTGCCCGAGTTATGGCCAACACCGGAGAAGAATTAATCATTATAGGTTCAGGACACGAACTAACAGTAGTAATGTTATTACCCAGTAATAACATTGCATCTTTCATGGGGAATCCTTTTGAGACACCTACAGTCAAGTACCCAGTGTAATATTTGCACTGTACATAAATTTTATGCAAAGGAACAGAATATATAGCTCCTCCAAATGCTTCCAATAAAACAGAGGAATTCAAAGAAGTATTCTCTGAAAGGGGTAATATTCCCTCTCTTACAAGTGAGCAATATGCTCCAGTATCTCTAAAGGTCTTTACTTTAGTTGTTTCCGAGTTTTCCTGAAGGGAAATAAGACTCTTGCAATAATAAGGGGCCATACCTTTTTCTACTTCTCTAGGGGACATGTTACTAGGGATATTAGAGATTTTCCCAATGGGTTGGGGTTTATGGGGGCAGTTGGAACTGATGTGACCTACTTTATTGCACCTGAAGCAGATGACAGGCTTGCCCTTTACTCCCTGTTGACGTTGCAAATGGTGTCGTTCTGGCTGGTGTCTCTCTGGATACTGTTGTCGAGATGCACCATGAGTAGTTTGCCTCTCCGCAGGTGGACCATATGTTGAGAAGCGTGGCTCACCAGGTGACTTGGTTGGCTGATGTAGACGTTCTCCCTCCGGCTGGCACTTCATTCTCCAAGGTTGACGATCTCTGCTCATGCCAGGCTGTTGAAAAGAGAGACGGGACCGCTCGGACAAGGAGCGGTTAGTTTCGAAGGTATCAGCCAACCTGGCTGCCTCCAATGCAGTGGTTAAGTCACGATCCTGCAGAAAGACTCGAACCTCTGGTCCCACAGACTCCAGCAGGTTATCAATCAGAATAAGCTGCACCAGCTCCTCAAAGGTAGAGACACCACTTGCTTTATACCAGCTTTGGTTTGCTGTCTCACAAAGTCCACTAGGGATTGACCAAGCTGCCACCTGCTTAACTTAAATGTTTTTCTGTATTTGGCTGGGATACATGTATATGCTCCCAACACTGGTCTTCACTACTTGATATTCAGAGAATTCAGCGTCATTTAATACTGACGTGAATTCCTGTGCCTTACCCGATAATGCTGTATGAACCAAGGATGCCCAATGCTGTTCCGGCCACCTCAAGGCTCGAGCCTGATTTTCGAAGCTTTCGAAAAATTGCTCTGGTTCGGCCTCATTGAAGCGGGGAACAAACTGTACTGCTTTTTGTAAACTAAAATCATTTACAGAATGCGAAGACTGCCTCCTTTCTCTTTCCCTATCAAATTCTTCCCTTGCGAATGCTCTCTGTTCCCTAGTTTGCTCAAGATTGATTTTTGCCAGCTCAAGTGCCAACGACGCTGATTCACCCTGAGACAACCCAGCTGCACTATACTGACCATTTTGCTCCGTAGGAGTATCATCTTCCTCCTGCGAGAACATAGTAGTTTTTGCCCTAGCTCCCGTAGAGGGAGGAGTCTGATGTGCCATCTCTTCTTCTATAAGTTTGTCAGCAATCAGTGAACGCAGTTGTGCAGCTGTGAGAGTGCGTTTGGATGTAATGCCAATGGAACTAGCAATTTGCCAACAACGCTGTAGGGACAATTTAGGTAGGTTATGCAAAGTATATGCCGACACCAGACGTCTGACTCGTCTAGGTGGCAAAAGTTATTCGTTGTGCACAGTACGATTGCAGAATACCCCAACGTAACACGTTAATTTGCAGAACACGCTTAGCTATGCACAGTACGATTGCAGAATATGCATACAAGCAAAGCCGACTGCAAAATTCTCCACACCGAACAGGCTAGTAACAACTGACACGCAAAATTTGTAAAGCAATGCCAGACAGCTACACTGTTCTAGAAGATTGACCGTAGCGAAGCGAGCACACCGAACAAGCTAGTAGCGAGCTGTTGAACGATCACACAATAGCAAGGCTGATCATAAAGCAACTGACACGCAAAATTTGTAAAGCAATGCCAGACAGCAAGCTGCACAATGTTCCTGCTACGAGCTTCACCCTAAACTCAACCGTTTCTCTAAGTCCAGCTCCGGCTCTCGGACAGGCTACCCATATTACAACCCAGGATTCCAAATGGCCTGTTACCCCGGGTGTAATGGGAGCAAATAAACACAGTAGAAAAAGTTTAGACTTATATTATCCTTCACCAATTTAGAACAGCAATATGTACACTATGAACAGTGATAAGTATAGTGCACTCCACGGTAAGCAAAGCAGAAATAGAAGCCACAAGATAGCAGACCGTGCTTCAACCAGCTCTAGAATGGGAATGACAAGGGCAGACAGGAGAGCGGTACCCACATAACCTCTGCGATTGCCAAAACCATCTTCTTATTGGCTAGAACCTGGTCACTAGTTGAACGACGGGGCCCCATCATCAACTCTTAGCAACCTGGTTCGCTGGTTGGGGGAGATAGCCTGTAAATGAGGGTGTGTACATGCGCCGAATAAAGGTTACGTACTCTTTGCATGCCACACTATCCAAGCCTATCCTAGGCAATCCCAGCCAATCCCACATTATCCTGGGCTATCCTAGCCTTTTCCACACTATCTGAGCCTATCCCAGCCTATCCTAGCTTTTCCCGCACTATCCTAGGCTATCTCTGCCTATCCTGTCCTATCCCACACTATCCTAGGCTCTACTAGCCAATCCTAGCCTATCCCACACTATCCTACGCTGTCTTGCACTATCCTGGCTAATCTTAGCCTATCTCACATTAGCCTACGTTATCCTAGCTTTTTCCACATTATCCTAGGCTATCCTAGCCTTTCACACTCTACCCTAGCCTATCCCACACTATCCTACGCTATCTCTGCATATCTTAGCCTATCCCACACAATCCTAAGTTTTCCAAATCTATCCTAGCCAGCCCCACACTATCCTAGACTATCTCAGAATTTCCTAGCCTATCCCACACTATCCAAGGCTATCCCAGTCTATCCTAATCTATCCTAATCTATACCTCAATATCTTAGGCTATCCAAGACTTTCCTAGCCTATCCCACACTATCCTAAGCTCTCCTAGACTATACCACTCTGTCCTAGCCTATCCCTCAATGTCGTAGACAATCCTTGCCTATCCTAGGCTATCCTACATTATCCTAGCCTATTCCACACTTTCCTAGGCTATTCTAGCCTATCAAACACAATCCTACACTATTCTAGCCTATCAAACACAATCCTACACTATCCTAGCCTATTCTAGGTTACCCCACACTATCTTAGGCTATCGTAGCCGATCCAACTCTATCTTAGCATATCCAAACCTATCCTACACTCTATGCTAGCCAATAATGCTTGGCTATGCCTACCTTTCCTAGCCTATCCCACACTAACCTAGGCTATCCTAGCCAATCCCACACAATCCTACGATATCATAGCCTATCGAGCACTATCCTAGGGTATCCCTATCCTAGCCTATCCTATTTTAGGAAAATCCTACCTATTCTAGCCAATCCCACACTATCATAGGCTATTTTAGAGTATCCAACACTTTCCTAGACTATCCCAGCCTCCCGTAGCATATCCCACAATATCCTAGGCTATTCCAGCTTATCTTAGCCTATCTCACACTATCCTAGGCTATCCAAACCTATACTAGCCTATTCCACACTATCCAAGGCTATCCTAGCCTATCCCAAATTATCCTAGGCTATCTTAGCCTAGGATAATTTCTAGGCTATCCTGCACTATCCTAGGCAATCCTAGCCTATCCCACATTATCCTAAGCTATCTTAGCCTATCCAACTCTATCCTAGCATTTTCTGTACTATCTGAGGATATCCCAGCCTATCATAGCCATTCCCGCACTATCCTAGGCTATCCTTACCTTTCCTAGAGTATCGCATACTATCCTAGGCTCTCTCAGCCTATCCTAGCCCATCCCACATTATCCAAGGCTGTCCCAACCTTTCCTAGCCTATCCCACACTATCCTACGCTATCCCAGTCTATCCCATTCTATCCTAGCCTATCCTACCCTGTATCGCACTTTCCTAGGCTAACCCAGACTATCCTAATCTATTGCACAGTATCCTAGGCTATCCAAGCATATCCTAGCCTATCCCACACTATCCTAAGCTACACCAGCCTATCCTAGGCTGTCCTGCACTATCCTAAAGAACCTTGGCGAATATCACATTGTCCTAGGCTATTATACCTTATCCCACATTATCCTAAGCTGTACTAGCCTCTCCCACTATCCTAGGCTATCCGGCATATCCTAGCCTATCACACACTCTCCAGAAACACTATCCTTGGCTTTCTTGCATATTCTAGCCTATCCCACACTATCCTAGGTTATCCCAACCTATCCAAGCCTTTCCCACACTATCCTTGGCAATCTCAGAATTTCCTAGCCTATACCACAAGATCCTAGGCTATCCCAGATTTCCCAAGCCTATCCTACACTATCCTAGGCTCTCCCAGCCTATGCCACTCTATCCTGCACTATCCTAGGCTTTCTCAGCCTATGCGACTCTATCCTAGCCTATCCCTCTATGTCCTAGGCAATCCTTGCCTATCCAAGGTTATCGTACATTATCCTAGCCTATTCCACACTATCCAAGGGTATCCCAGCCTCTCCTAGACTATCCTGCACTATTCTAGGCAATCCTACCTTATCCTACACTATCTTAGGTTATCCTAGTCTATCCCACACAATCCTACACTATCCATGCCTTTCTCACACAATCCTACACTATCCTAGCCTATCCTAGGTTATCCCACACCATCCTAGGCTATCGTAGCCGATCCCACTCTATTCTAGCCTATACTAATCTATCCCACACTATCCTAGGCTATACATACCTATCCTAGCCTATCCCTCAGTATCCTAGGCTATCCCAGCCTATCCCACACTATCCTACGATATGTAGACAGCCTGTACTGTCTGCACAGACAGTCTTGCTGTCTGCCAGCTTAGTTCATATTTCGCGCAACTCAGGTGCTGCCCTCTGGGCCTGTCCAGGTCTGTGGGAAGCTGGTCCCACACACTCTGACTCACACAGTGGCCTGGCAGGAAGACACAAGGCCTACTAGTAGCTCTCTCGTGGGATGGCCCTCCCGGGCCATGGGCACAACACACAAGCCTGTATACCACCATGACATTTTCAATAAACAAAGAAGCTTCGGGAAGACCTTTACCATTTACTCCCCACTACCAGCATTACCAATTAATCTTGATTCACATTGGTTCACATTGGTGGGAAGCGGTGGTCGCAGCAGTTGTGTTTGCCCGGAGAGAGGAAGGAAGGTATGAAGTCATTTTCACTTTATCACCCTATACAAGAATCATCCGTCTCTCAAGGAGTTATCCTGATGTCGTGTTTGCACGTTTGAGCATCCAGACACAGGTACAAGCAGGATCCAGCCGAAATTTACCGAATTTCTTCGAGAATTGTAAGTGGCGTCCCAGTGACCCCACGCCACAGCGTCCCACGCTGTTTCTCAAGTCACGTGTTCGTCACTTGTATGTTGCTGTTGTTCAGCTCAGCACAGCTGTTCCAGCAAGCCAGAGGTGAGTTTTGTGGTGATTTCTGCGTCCAGTGTGAATTTCTCCACGTGTTTGTAGGAGGGAGAGAAAGTGGCCGTTCCTTGCTTCGCCATGCTGTACTCACACACCTCACCAGCCTACCATACACCACTCACCACTGCCCACTCCCTCTGCTGTGTTTTCTGCTGTTTTTCGTGTGATTCATTGCCAGAGCTGTGTATCTGAGTGTCCGAGGCCACTCAAAGCTACATGGATCAGCATGCCATGTAGATCAGCATGCCACGTGGATCCCGACGCCACTCAAAGCTACGTGGATCAGCATGCCACGTAGATCAGCATGCCACGTGGATCCCGACGCCACGTGGGTGTGGACTATGTCACGTGAATCTACAAGCCAGATGTCCCAGGCCTCATGCTGTGGTCTGCTGCCCGCATCACATTGACGTCACAGACGATGCTGCCCGACTTCATGACTTCACGATGTCTGCCTGACGTCACCTTGAGATGTCTGTTGACGTCACAGTGCTGCTGACGTCACCTCTCGACATCACGCCTGACATCACACATCTCACATCGAGTGTTCTAGTAATTATTTCAGTATTGTCGAGAAGATTTAGAGAAGATATATGTCGTGTGTTAAATAATTCCTCTCAGTCAGTGTTCTCACATGTTAGTATATAGCTTAGTGTCAGTTTTGTGCACAGAAAAGCATCATTTGCTAGTTTAAGCCATGTTGTACCGCATGTACCGTGGGTGTGTGTAGTTTCCGTGTGTCCAGTGAGGTCTGCGGCCAGACCTGAGTACACCACTGTGTTAAGTCACCCATGTGACCAGCGTGTTTGACAGCTGATATCAGACAGCCCTGAGCCCGAGCCCCCTTGTACAGAAAGCTCTTATGCTCGTCACTCATAGATGTTCTGCAGAATCGTACCTGCTACGATTCACATCGAGATTTGTTTCACTTCACCTCCAGACCTTCAGAGTGCAGTTATATGTAGAGAAACAAGTCTGAGGACGCTTACACTAACCTCTGCTATAACTCCAACTGCCGAGAGAATGACACTCGTCAAGCCGCAGTTAGCCCTATCGGCAGGCTCTGTGTTAGCCTCGTGTCACAAGCTTCAGCGAGCTCCTGCACAAAGATGTCACTTTGACTGCTAGCTCGCTCACTGCAGTCTGGTGTATGATGTTTCGACTCCCAGATGTTTCGCCCAGTCGTCTCTGCCATGACTCGCTCCACAACTCACTCCACGCTCGCCGGCAGTGACAGCCCAGCGACAGTACTTGCCGAGAAGTGTTCTCCTGAGTCGCTTGCCAGAAGTCATGCCGTGTTGCCGAGTTTTGTCGACGCCTCACTCGAGGGCATCAGCATGTCGTGCTCCAGGTTGAGTGAAACCTGCAGTGACTCCTATGATGACTGCTTCACCGTTCAAGAGGAGGCCGTACCCTGTTACGTCACAGCTCAGCCGCAGCGATGTCTCCTGTGTTACAGTATCTGTCCAGACGCAGGAAGGCGTGCTGTGATGCCCTTCGACGCTCACTGCCTATGACCATGATGTTTAGCACACCACATATTTTTTTCTTCCCTCCTTGTAGGAAGTTTTTTTTTCCATGTCCATATGTATATATATGTTTTTATTTTGTGTTCTGTGCCCTGTTCCTACGAGAGAGAGACCGAGTTTCTTTTACCACCAGTATTGTCGTGTCGGGACGACGCGAGGTAGGTGGCCGAGCAAATGTAGACAGCCTGTACTGTATGCACAGACAGTCTTGCTGTCTGCCAGCTTAGTTCATGTTTCGCGCCACTCAGGTGCTGCCCTCTGGGCCTGTCCAGGTCTGTGGGAAGCTGGTCCCACACACTCACACAGCGGCCTGGCAGGAAGACACAAGGCCTACTAGTAGCTCTCTTGTGGGATGGCCCTCCCGGGCCATGGGCACAACACACAAGCCTGTGTACCCACCACGACTTTGCAAATAAACTAAGAAGCCTCCGAAGACGTATCATTGAACCCCGCTACCATATTACCAGTTAATCTTGGTTCACAGATATCCTAGTCTATCGAGCATTGTCCTAAGGTATCCTAGGCTATCCTAGCCTATCTGACACTATTTTAGGCTAGTCTAGAGCATCCCACACTATCCTTGACTATCCCAGCCTCTCGTATAATATCCCACACTATCCTACGTTATTCAAGCTTATTTATCTTATATCACACTGACCTAGGCTATCCCAACCTATCCTAGCCAATCCTGCTCTATCCTAGGCAATCCTAGCCTATCCAACACTATCCTAGGCTATCCTAGCCTATCCCACTATCCTAGCCTATCGTAACCTATCTCACATTATCCTAGGCTATCCCTTCATAACATAGCCTATCCCAACATTTCCTAGCCTATGCGACACTATCCTAGGTTTTCCTACCCAACCCATGCTATCCTAAGCTTTCCCAGCCTATCCTAGGCTTTTCCACACTATCCTAGTTCATTCCAGCCTATCCTAGCCTATCCGACACTATCCTAGGATTTCCTAACCTATCCCACACTATCATATGCTATCCCAACCTATCCTAGGCTAACCCAGCCTATCCTAGCCTATCCAGCACTCTCCTAAGCAATCGTAGATTATGCCACACCATCCTAGGGTATCGTAGCCTATCCCACATTTTCCTAAGCTATCCTGGCCTATGTCACACTACCCTGGGCTATCCTAGCCTATCCCAAACTATCCTAGGCTGTCCCTGCTTATCCTAGCCTATCCCACAGCATCCTATCCTAGCTTATCCTACACTAACCTAGGCTATCCTAGCCTATCCTGCACTGTCCTAGGGTATCCCAGCCTATCTTAGCCTATCGAACATTATCCTAGGCTATCCCTGCCTATCCTAGCCTTTCCCACAGCTTTCTAGGCTATCTCTGCCTATCCTAGCCTACCACTCGCTATCCTAGACTGTCGTAGCCTGTCCTGCACTGTCCAAGGCTATCCCAGCCTATCCTAGCCTTTCCCAAAGTATCCTAGTCCATCACAACCTATCCTAGCCTAACCCACACTATCCTAGGCTATCCCAGCCAATTCCACACTATCCTAGGTTTTCCTAACATATCCCAGTTTATCCTAGCCTATCCTAGCCTCCCACACTATTCAAGGTTTTTCCAACCTATCCTAACCTATCCCACACTATCATATGCCACCCTAGTCATTTCCAGCACTATCCAAGCCTATTGCACACTATCCTAGGCTATCCAAGCCTATCCCACTCTATCCCTGGGCATCCTAGCTTCTCCAACATTATCTTAAGTTCTCCCAACCTATCCTAGCCTATCCCACACTGTCTTAGGCTATGCCAGCCTATCCTAGCCTATTCCACACTATCCTAGGCTATCCCAGTCAATCCTAGCCTATCCAATACTATCTTAGGCTGTTCCAGCCTATTCTAGTCTTTCCTGCACTCTCCCAGACTATGCTAGCCTATCCCACACTATCCTAGGCTGTCCTAGATTATCCTAGCCTATCCCATAATATCCTAGTTTATCCCAACCTATCCTAGCCTCTCCCACACTATCCTCGGCTATCTCAGAATTTCCTAGCCTATCCCACAATATCGTAGGCTATCCCAGCCTATCCTGGCCTATCCTACACTATCCTAGGCTGTCCCAGCGTAATCCATTCTATACCACAAAATCATAGGCTATTACACTTTCCTAGCCTATCGCACACTATCCTACGCTCTCCTAGCCTATGCCACTCTATCCTAGCCTATCCCTCAGTATCTTAGGCAATCCTTGCTTATCCTAGGCTATGCTACATTATCCTAGCCTCTCCCACACTATCCTAAGCTATCCTAGCCTACCCCACACTATCCTAGGGTATCACAGCCTCTCCTAGCCTTTCCTGTACTATCATTGGCAATCTTAGCCTATCCTACACTATCCTAGGCTATCCTAACCTATCCCACTAATTCCTACACTATCCTAGCCTATCCCACACAATCCTACACTAGCCCATCCTAGGTCATCCCACTCCACCCTAAGCTATCGTAGCCGATCCCACTCTATCTTAGCCTTTCCTTACCTATCCCACTTTATCCTAGGCTATACCTACCTATCCTAGCCTATCTGACACTATCATAGGCTACCCTAGCCTATCCCGCACTATTCTACGATATCCAAGCCTGTCGAACACTTTCCTAGGGTATTCTGGCCTATCCTAGCCTATCCCACACTATTCTAGGCTATTCCCACCTATCCTAGCCTAACCCACACTCTCCTAGACTATTCTAGAGTGTCCCACACTATCCTAGACAATCCCAGCCTCTCGTACCATGTCGCACACTATCCTAGACAATCCCAGCCTCTCGTACCATGTCGCACACTATCCTAGACAATCCCAGCCTCTCGTACCATGTCGCACACTATCCTAGACAATCCCAGCCTCTCGTACCATGTCCCACACTATCCTAGACAATCCCAGCCTCTCGTACCATGTCGCACACTATCCTAGGCTATTCCAGCTTAGCCTATTTCACACAATCCTAGGCTATCCCAACCTAACCTAGCCTATCCTGCACTATCCAAGGCAATCCTAGCCTATCCCACACTATCCTAGGCTTTTGTAGCTATTCTACACTATCCTAGGCTACTCTAGCCTATCCTACAGTATCCTAGGCTATCCTTGTCTATCCCACCCTATCCTAGCCTATCAAATAC